>NW_017307090.1:440988-456521 GCF_000935625.1 Nanorana parkeri
TTTTTTATTTATTTACTTATTAATTTTTATTTTACAAAGCACAACCACGGTGTCAGCACCGTACTGTGCTTTGTGGTACACTGAACTCTGTACAGTTGTGCTTAGCTTTCATATTAGGAAGGCTATGGACTGTCTAATCAGGTGTTGCTAGTCACCTTTTAATATGTGCAGTAAAAGTGACATGGACAGACACCAATGGAACCCTCAACCTAATATTTGTTGCACAACCTGGAGCAGTGACGGCTAATGTTTTTGATTAATGTTTACGGCCCCTGTTCACACCTGAGCTTTTTGTCCTAAGCTTTAAAATGCCGGACGCTCGAAAAAGTACATGGCTTTCTTTTGGCAGTTTACAGTGCATTTTGTCACCATAGACTCAATAGGAAATGCGCGACATAAGAAATGATGCACGTCTTTGTGCGCAGTTGCCCATTTACACCAATATCTCAGGATCTGCCAGGTGAAACACTGGGCTTAACGTATGCGCATCAGACGTGTAGACAAACGCGCAAAAGACACTCAAAAACAAAAGGCGAGAACGTGCAAAAATGCTGACGCCATGGTGTAAATGAGGCGCCCGTGAGACTTCTGCATCTGCCAACAGGTAGTTTGGCCCACTCTTTTTGAGCAAACTTCTCTAGCTGTCTCTGGTTTGAAAGGTGCCTTCTCCAGATTGCATGTTTTCAGTTCTTTCCATATATGTTCCATAGAATTCAGACCAGGGCTCATAGAAGGCTTCTTCAGAATAGCCCAATGTTTTAACTGTGGGTTGTGTAATTATCCTGTTGCAGGACCAGTTCCCTGTAACTAAAATAAAGCTTACTGGACAGTTCCTTTCACTACAAGTACAGTAACAGAACTCCTTGATAGCCTTGGAATTTCATTGTGCCCGGTACTGAATTATAGCACCCCTCGCTAGATGCCGCAAAGCAGTCCCAAAAGATAAAGCCTCCTCTATACAATCACACAAAGCAAATACACTGCTCACGTCCACCTCCACAGTCCAAGGATCACATCTGCTTGTCGGGTGCATGCTCTAGGGGCACGCCACAGCCTGTCGGGCTCTAAATCAATATGAGAAAAGGAAAGCTGCACTCCAGAAATAAAGGCTTGTTCACACCAGATGCAGTGCGTTCGGCCCGATTCTGGCCAGAACGCATTGCATTGCGGGTGGCTCACTTTTTTGTGGGGCAGGAGGGGGGTGCGGTGGTCCATTAAAGTGAATGGCACCGTAGCCACGTCCTCCGGCCGCATGGGGACCGCAAAGCACAGTATGCCTGCGGTCCGGTGCAATCAAAATGCGCCAAACCTAAACTTCTTTCCAGTCTAGGTGAGAATGACAGCCACTGTCCACAGGCTTCTGAGATATGAACATCCTATATCCAAGAAGTCTTCAGGCAACTTCATGAGTTCTGGTCATCAATCCCCTGCATGGGGAGGGGGTTATTTGCCAGCTCTGTTAGTTGCTGTTGACGACCGCGTGGATAGAGGCATCTCCTTTGTCGGGTATTTGTATTCATGCATCTGCTTCAATAACCTGCACCTGATAGAATGCAGTCACTGTTCAGCCGATAATTTTTCACCCAGCTGGATTTTTAAATTTGCGTTTTGTATAACCGGGTGTGGCAGACAGGGCAACCCACTACTTAGATTTTGGCCAATTTGGCAGGAATCTGACATAATTTTTAGCTGTTAATGGCTAGAATAACCTCTGATTCATTGTAGACAGCACAGTCCACTGCTCAACACCTGTAACAGGAAAGTGGAGATAAAACTACAAAAATAGAGATTGGTATTGGATACGTTGATAGATATTTTAATTCTATTTTCTGTGACTTCAATTGGGCTTTAAAGCTGGTTGTCCCCTCCTAACTGTCTGCAGCTCTGGCAAGCTTTTCTGGCATATTTTAATACCCACTTTATTCCAAGTGTTTAGACAATTCATGTGATGTCACAGGGTGCTCTTCACTTCTGGGCTGGGCAATTCTCACTAAAGCAGATGGCACATTTCACTTCTCCATGTCGCCCTGCACTTACAGTATGTTCTTGTCTGGTGTGATTTGAGTGTCATTTACTCTGGAAAGGCTTGTGGAAAAAAGTACTGTGAGGGACATTTTGAAGGCGAGTACTGCAGCATAGACTCTTCTTCCCCCGATTTCTAGATTTTGGGCTTTAATAAGCCAATGATCAAAGTGACTGACCTCTTCAAAACCAATCCTTTTGTGTACTGATTGTTCCCCAAGAGTAAATCTGAAAAGTTGCTGTTCCATGTACTGCTTTGAAAAAATGCATGGGCTGCCATTGACCATTTTCTGGAAATGCTTGACTGTTTTGCTGACCCACTGACTTCAATTCTGTCACTGATATGAAACCAGATATGCAGATCAATGGTCAAATCTCCTTATCTGTATTCATGTGCCATGTCTATGAATTATAGTTTTGAATAAGGAAGGTTAGCTTGACAGGCAAGTAACAACAAGCTTTTTTTTCTTAAGGAAGAAGTCTGCAATTGTTACTCTTATTCCTTTTATTGATAGATTTCTGTAAAAAAAAAGAGAAAAAAAAAGCCTGTTCACGCTTCTAAGTTTGAAAAGGCATGATATTGTGGGCATTGTAATGTCCTGCAGGGGGGCAGATTTCCTATCACCCGACGCCCAGTACATGCAGTTCCCGCGCCAGGTGGGTATCTGCAGGCCAACCATACTGCTGTCCAGTGCAGCTCTGTGCAATGTATTCTGAATTTCGCTTGCAAATTAGCACTGTTAAATACAGTTTTGCTTAAGATTACTTTTTGTATTACAACAAGTAGATTGTCATGAAGGACAAGTATATTGGGCCCCCACTTTAGTCCTTGAACAAGTTGGTTGTTTGGGGGTTTTTTTTTTTCGTTTTTTTATTATTACCACACCCTTGCCTGGCATGTTTTGTAATGCTGCTTTCTTTCTTTTTTTTCATATCCGCATTTCAGATGCATACAAAAATGTACCAGTGGTGCTTTTTTTTTTTTTTATTTTACCATTACTCCTCCCTCCCTAGCGCACTAAAACCTGCATCTTTTGCAAAACAGTACATGCTGCAAACAGTGCAGTGATATGAATTTCCTCCATTGGCTTGTACGTTCCTGAATCACATGGCGTTGGGGACATCTTGCAAACTGTTGGAAAGCATAGAAGCATGACAAGACCCATAAGAAATTTCTGAAGTAGTGAATGGTTTGTTTTCATGAAACAGAGTGGACTCTTCACCAAAAGTGTAAGAATCTCATGGTACAGACGCTTTCATTGTATGAGACGCGTGGGCAGCTATTTTTCCATGGATACTTGCTACCGGCAGGGAGTTCTAAATGACTCACTTGCTCACTCTCTTGATCCGGAGTAATGTGGATTCTTCTTCTCATAACTTTCACATAGTATGCCTCTGGGCTCTGACTAATTGCACATTCACCCTTCCTTTTATTCACCATGGGACCAGATTTTTCTCCTAACGTTTGTGCTGTATTTACAATATACAGTAATGTAATTATTATGTTAACCGATTATGAAACTCTCTTTGAACTATCTACAACAAGGACTGTCTGTCTTGCATTACAATCGCCAGCGAGATACAGATTTTTAACCTTCCAGTATAATTTTCCTACTTTGATTTGAATTTGGTTGCTGCCTGAAAACAAAGACACCTATTTCTGAAACCTCACTAGATTTAAAGGTTTTTGGTTTTAAGGTCTTGGAGGCTACCATATAGTATATCTCCTCAAAGGTATTGCTGGAATTCTTTCAAGTTGCATGAAAGAGCTTGCATACTGGACTTGCAATACATGATCCATCACAGACCTAAAAGCCTAAAGCATCACATTTCATTTAGGTGTACCTCTTCTGGGGAATGCCAAAGGTCCACCTCTTTTCTGTTTCACTGCAGCTTATGTATAGGGCAAATTTATGTATTATTTTTCCTAGCAGCATCAGCAGATTAAAAAACTTTTATAAGGTTGGTTAAAAAAACGTGGGTAGCAAAAGTGCAATACCCATTAAGTGATGCTTATCTGAAGTCAGTAGTAGACCGTAAGAAAACACTGAGAAATTTAATGATTTTGCATTGCTTAGCTTTAAAAGTAAGTGTATGCTCATTGCCTGCACATTTTGAGTTGCAGTGGCTTGCAAAAGTATTCACCCCTCATGGCATTTTTCCTATTTTGTTGCATTACCACCTGAAATTAAAATTGATT
Organism: Nanorana parkeri; assembly: GCF_000935625.1. Taxonomy (NCBI): domain Eukaryota; kingdom Metazoa; phylum Chordata; class Amphibia; order Anura; family Dicroglossidae; genus Nanorana; species Nanorana parkeri. Next base: position 445,211 of record NW_017307090.1, read on the forward strand.
TTTCTTTGGATTACATGTAATGGACATACACAAAATCAAGAAAATACCTTGTTTTAAAAAATTATAAAACGGAAAACTGGTCCGACCCTAGAGTCTGCAACACCACTGAGCAAGAGGCACCACCAAGCAAGCGGCACCGTGAAGACCAAGGAGCTCTCCAAACAGGTTAGGGCTGAAGTTGTGGAGACGTACAGATCAGGGTTGGGTTTGGTTTTTTTTCTTTTAAAATCAAATCCCGAACTTTGACCATCCCACGGGGTACCATTAAATCTATTTAAATTATGTCTATATTAGCAATTATGTACTTTGATCTAAACTCAAGGAAATATGTATTATGATGAAATATAATTTTAAAGAAATAAAGCTCAGTGTACTGCAATATGTTGGAGTTAGGATAGTCTTCAAGGATACACTCTTGAACAATTATATATTTTGAGCAAAAATAGGAACAATTATGCTAAATACACCTTAAGATGAAATATGTTCTGTAAAAATGTCAATGTATTACTAGCGATCTTTTGTATGGATTTTAGGAATGCAACAAGTTATTTACAATATTAATATGCCCATTAGATCTGTTTATCTATGAATTGATATTTATTTATTATTTCTGTATTGATGGGAACTTTCCTTGGTGGCTGGTTGCCCCGTATGGTGTGATTTCATCGGGTACAGGGATGATGTGTTCCCGCCTGGGACCTCTGGATTCCCACTTCTGATTCCCCCCCCTCTCCCCTCGTCTGTGCCTGATGTGGGGTCCGCCCTTCAGCGGTGCGGATGCCCAGACTGGCGGCCGAGGGCCGACGTCCCTTTGACAATCAATGGGGGGTCGACCTATCGGTTTGGCGTCCTTGTCACCTAGGTAACAGCGGGCAGAGAGCAGCGTGCGCACAAGAGGCCATCAGGTGCGTGCGCTTGTGGAAGTTCACATCGCCGATTGACGCCCCGAACACCTGTGTCCGGCGCATCTTATTCGACGATGGGGGCGATATAAGGGGAGGGTTGGCGGGAGGCGGACTGTGGCGAGCTTGGGCCACGGAGCCGGAAACCAGGGCTACAACATCGAATATAACTCTACGGCTTAACTTGGTTATTGCTGTTCTTTTATCACGTTTCAGCTAGCCAGTCACTATATGGTTATGATGTGCTATGCAATGAGGGGAGGAGGGTCTAGAGAGGAGGGGCGATGGGGGGGTTTGTATGGTGAAGTGAAGAGTGGTTTACATTTTCAGTTTTTGTTTAGAGATGGGGAATGAACTCCTATTGGGAGGTTCAACACAAGGGGAAGTATCATGACAACATTTAATAATGGGTGGTTACAGAGTATCACTATCACTGATCATGTATCTATTTCATACACTAGCAAGTTATACTGCAAGGCACGGACAGTTTTTGTTATTTTTTTTGACAGCAGATCTTTTTTTACAAGGATCCTCATTACACCCTGTTGAACACTTAATCAAGAATTTAATATCCCACTATGGGTTCGGAACATGTTTTGTAATCGGATGTTTATATCAGAAGGTACCTAATTGTTTATGATGCATGTGTATATATACACATTGTAGATTGATTTTTGACTACTGACTAAAATACAGTGGCTTTTCCCACACTCCATGGATATTTTTATTCGCACTTTTGTTAGAGATGGTTTAAGTTTCTTAGGCTAATATCAATGCACATCTTTATGATGATTCACTGGACCAACTCGCATAAACAGACACCTCACTCTTCAGAGATAACATTTGCCAGAGGTTTGCTCTTATGTTATTTGATCTTTATAAGAATCGTCCCAATAAGGGAATGGCTGGGCTTCCCACATCACCCAAGGCGCTTCTCCCCTTGGGGTCCCGGGTGTGACCACGGACGCGGGGGTGTGGTGGTGGGGCCGGATTGCCAGCCGCCCATCTCATTTCGGTCCATAGACATCCTCCCTCGTCCAGGCACCAAGTGTGTGCTATTGTATCCCAATTTCGATCCCCTGAGGAAGCCAAGTGCGACATGCGTAGGGATGAAATATGTCGTGTGTATCTGGATATTTTAATTATGACTGGATTGTCAATATGATCATCCAACTATTTAAGACAAATTATGTTGGTTTTATACTGGGATTTTGCATCCATGGAATGTTTGTAACTATGGTTGCCATTAGAGGAACATCAGATTTGAATATGCACTCATGGGGTCATATGATTTTAGTTATCTTATGGATGAATTTGTATGTTGCATCAACTGTAAATTATATGTCAAATACATTTTGTTATATTTTATTTATGTATTGGTTCTTTATACCTCTCCACAAAACCCTTTTTTTCCCCCCTTGTTTTTCTCTTTTTGTTTTATATAAATGATGCCCCATTGTGTTTAACAGTAAATTTCTGCCTCATCTTTCGGTGTTTGTAGAGCGCATATACATAACCTTTTCCCATCAGTGGTAAATACCAGCAGCTGCTAGTGTTCTCACTCCAGTAGACCGCTGAGCACAGATTTGTGCTTGTATTATTAGTTTATTGACTCAAGTCTTGTCCATCTCTTCCTCAGTTATGACCTGTATGATTTGGGTGTTATCTTCCGCTAATGTTTTACACTTAAATCCCTCACGTTCATTATTGCAGCAGGCTGATTGAGGAATTTTCTACAGATGGGTACCTAATCTAGTTAGACATTGTGTATCCATGTACTGGTCAGGGCACTGCAGAGTGTAGTTAATGCGTCATCCATTATCCGCTGTGTAAATGTCCCCTTCGCTATGATACAATGGAAAAAAAATAAGGTTCGCGTCAGTTTGTTCAAAGGAAATATTAAAGGCATCTAACCAGAGTTATACCGCATTAAAAATGTACAAGCAGTGGTTGTGCAGTCCTTGTGGCTTAAGAACATACCTTATCCATAGTAACCAATCATATTTTGCCTTTTAACTAATAAATATATATCATAAGACAAAAAAAAACACAATATATTGTTCAGAAAAATACAATGCATACATAGAACCTCCCCCACATTGACTAGTACCTCTCATTTTAGGTGCTTTCACCCTAATTCAGCCAAAAATGACCTCCTATTGTAGGTATGACTCAAACACCACAAAAAAAAAGTCCCACACATTAGGAATGAACTCCCCAGCTTCTTAGTTATCTCTTATGATATATATTATCAGTAGTAGATGACATCATGTTCAAGCCAAGGCCTCCAAACCTTTTGAAATGTAACTATCATTAGAGATTGCCCAGAGCTTTTCATTGATCAGATACCATATAACTTTATTATTAATATGCTGAACTTTAGGGATCTCTGACTTCTGTGATCTCGCTAGTACCTGTTTAGTACTGTAGCTGTAAAGATAAATGTTAGCAATTTAAGTTGAGAGGAGGTAGAGCCCCTTGGTTTTAAGTTCAGTAAGGCTTCCAATGTTGGGTTTTCTTCACAATTTTACCTAAATACTGTATAATATATATATATATTATACAGTATTTAGGTAAAAATGTGAAGTTGTATATATATCGGTATACTCCTATCCAAAAACCTCCTGATCTTCAGGCAGTCCCATAATGTATGTAGTGTCCAATAACCAATCATATTTTGGTGTAGCACAAATAAGTGTCTTAAGATCTGAGACCCCAAGCACTCCAGTGAGGCACAATCTTCCATCTGATGTACGTTGCTTAAAGGAGAACTATGGGGTCTGGGCTTTTCCCCATAGCTCTCCTAAGGGTAACGGGAGGACACAAACTTGCGTCCTCCCGTCGCCCAAAGCCCCAGTATACCGCGAGCCACAGCTCGCGGTATACTGAGACGCCGCAGCCGGGACGAATCCCGACATTTACTGTCTGGATCCACCTAGCTGTGTGAGTGACGGCTGGCTCTGCCTATCTAGCGGCAGAGCCAGCTGTACCCGCCCCCTCACCCATCCGTTCCGCCAGTCAGTGCAGGAGGATCGGGGAGGGGGAATCCCTGCAGGGAGCCATGAGTGAGTCATGGCTCTCTGAGGGGCAGGATCGAGAAGTGAACGAGCGGCGGTATGTGTTCGCTCACTTCCCGATCTATTGCACCGACCTGTGACAGTTTCATTGTCACCGGTCGGCTAGAACTATGAGGCCGAGTGATTTTTCACTCACATCATAGTTCTCCTTTTTAAGCAGCTGTGAATAGGGATAAACATGTGTCCTTTTCTACTCCCCTGTAAATAGTAACTGTGGGTCATCATCATTGAAAAATATGTTATGTGTGTAGCAATGTTCTCCTTATCCCCTTTTAGCTAGGTGTTTCTTAGGGGTACTAGTATGGTGTTAAAGACTTGCTATATCTCCAGCACACCGCCTAGAAGACTAAGACTACCTTACCTTGGAAGACCAGGTTTGCTCATAAATTCGTCTGATCTTTATGGGGACAGACAGACAGACAGATATTGAGAAACAAAACGCTAACACAATGGTGGACAATATTTTACATTGACATTGTATTGATATATAGGAAATGGGAATGTTGTTTCACGTTTTGTTTTAACTGCATTTGATTTTGTATCATTTTAAATAAGAAAAGTAAACCGTGCAACTTTTTTGCAAGATGTAAGTTCATGTTATCCACCATCTTCTTATCGAGGGTTGAGGGACTCCAGCTGACTCTTAGATCTGTTTACGTGACCTGACCTTTTGAAGAGCAGAGATTTTGATCACATATGGCCATAACATGCAGTCATTATGATCCTGAAATTGGTACATGACTTGCAGTAATGTGAGGGATGATATTGTACATTGGGCAAATATCAGTCTGTTGGGTATACTGATTAGAGATCTCAAAATGCTGAAGGTTTCTAAATTAAAGAATGTTCAGTTTTTTTAGCTGGCTTATGAAGAAAATATTTTAGATGGAGTGCCGCTATAAACTGTTAGTGGATCTTCGTATAAACAGTCAGATTGATTTGACTTTCTCTTGGAAAAATAATGAAGAGAAAAGGTCATTGTATGAGTCAGAGCAGTAGCACAATGCATATAAATATGAAAGGCTTTCTGGCTTGATGCTTCTCAAACTGTTCTTGCCAGAAATTAAAAAGGAGTGCTGGAAAAGCCTTAAAATGGTGATTAACTGGTGTGACAATTATGTTGACTTTTTAGTTTAAATACCTTCCTATAATGCCCTCTAAAAGAGTGTAATTTACACAGTTGCAATAGCTGGAGATTGTGCTAGACATTTTATGAAATCATTTGATTACACTTGTGCACAATAAATACAGACAATGCACAGCTCTGTTAGGCTGCTTATACAATGGAGCAAGTCAGTTTCTTTAATTTTAGAATAACGTTTGCATTGTATTTTTGATTGGTTAACTGGTCACTTGCATTACTTGGTGTTTCTGGCTGTGAAGTTAATTCTTATAATAGTTGCCGTTTACTTAATGTAGGTGTGTGCAGGCAACTGTTTGTACACTTGCAAGCCAATTATTTAAATCCATATTGATCCCTTCCTATATGAGCCATGCAGGCCTACTTATCTGCCCTCCCTGGTAGGCGCATAAGCAGGAATATTTGTGTTTTTACAAATGCATGTTATTATGTGACCTTTTAAGATACCATCTAAAATTCACTTAGGCCTGGTTCACATGTGGGGGGCCCAGAACTGTGCGGTTGCCGCACAGCCCCGTTGATTTCAATGGGGTAATATCTGCGCCTTTTTGTGCAATGAGCGACCTGCGTTTTTGTTTCCGCAGATTGGGGTGCCATTAGAAATTAATGGCACCACAAGTGTGGTTTGCGTTTGTGCATGCGCTGATTGCCTAGATATGAACCGGGCCTTAGAGGGGAAGGGCCCCTGCATTATGCTGTACTTGGAAAATAACTTGCAAAGAAAGGAGTTAATTTTTTACCTTGCCTGCCAATGCCTTGAACCCTGCTGCTCTCTCCACGGGTCCCAATATCGTTTCTGTGTCCAGAAGAAAGCACCAGGGTGCAGAGGACTCAGGCATCCAACACTCCTGAAAGTGTTCAATGCTGAAGGGTTTGTTTTTTTTGGGGGATCTGCATAGAAGCAGAGAGAAGTATTGACCCTTTTCTTTGCAGGCTAGAGTTCACTGCTATTACAAATCAATGTTCCCTCTACTAATGCTGGGGTTGAAGGGCTGCACTGCACATGCCGCAGGTTGAGTACCAGGGCTTTAGAGTCTTTGTTGTTATCTCTGAGGCTCTTTGAGACTGACCTGCTGGCCAGTACAAGCGGCTAGAAAGGACAGGGATGGCTTGCTTTTAAAGTTTGTTTCTTTTATTTATTTATTTATTTATTTTACTGCTTGTTAAGATTATAAAAAACATTAATATCCAGTCTGGGAACGAGTAGACCGTAAGTAGATTGTTAGGCAGGAAATCTGTTCTGTTAGTGTTTAGTACCTGCATGGGGTCTTCCAAGCTTCCCAACCTTGGTTCTGCTGGTCAGCAATAACATAAATAAAAAGTCATTTCGTTTGTGTGCACACTATGTACAGTAAAGTATTTACATATTCTCAACAAGCCGAAAACTCTTTCAATGCCCATAGTCTGGTTGCCCTTTTAAGTCATTTTCTTTGCTCCCTACTTGGTAGTAATTCTGTATTATTAATAGAGGGGAACAAATTAAATATGCAAAAGCATTGCTTTGCACTTAAAACAGCCGGGTGCTTGGCAGACAAACAGCAAAGTGCCTTAGCCCACAGCAACAAATTGAATGTCACCTTTCACTGATGTGACTTCAATTAAGTGAAATCTAGTTGCCATGTTTACTGCACTCTGTGTATAAGCCTTGGTCTTTGAACAGCTTTACCGTGAAAGTCTGACATGAGTCTCTGGTGCCAGGTGGTGGTAATTTTAGGGATGCAGCCGTTAGCTGGTCACACACATTGCAGTCTGTTCATAAAGATTTAGTTTGGAAAATATTTTAATTTTTGCACCAATTATCTCAATCAAAATGTAGAAAAAGTAAAGGAGGCTGTAAAATGTCATCTGTATAGCATAAAAAGGTAAACATCCCAAGTTGTTGTCTAGCATCTCAGACAAGTGGGTTGAAGCTGCTGTTGGTCTACAGAAACAAGATAAAGTTCCTATCCCCTCTGCCCGAGTGGTCCTTCCCAATCTTCTTCTCAGTATCTGGCAGATTTGCATTGGCAGTGCAGGGGGTGATGCGCTAAGTTTCTGTGTTTTTGTATTGTTGTAAGCCTTCCCAATGTGCGCCCTGCTATAAAGGCCGGTTATAGATTCATGCATGTACCATTTTTTTTCTAGTTTGACTATTTTGGGTTAGGGGGACGCACTGGAGTCCCAGCGTGCATTTTTGGTTGCTGGGCCTCCAGTGCGTCCCTGCACCTTTATCAGGAGGAGTTGGCTACCTCCAGGTACACCTGCATGTAATTTATCAACTTCATTAATATGCTCACACTTGGAGACTCGGATACATGGAGTTAGGACCACACTTTGCAGAGGTGCCTTGGCGCAGCAGTGTGGCTTCTACATATTTTTGGCCAAAAGTTTGTGCAACTAAAACCTCTGATTTTAACACATACTGTTGACAGGGCTACTTGTTTGGTTGCAGGCTGGCTGGCAGGTTGAGGCTGGGGAATTTCTGTGTTTTGTAGTGATGCGCTAAGTCCCCCTACCTCATAAAAGTTTGAAATCTGTTTGCAGTCCCAAAGACGGATGGGGTTTGGCTCTTTCTGGACCTCAAGGGGCTCTACACCTTTTGTAAACTAAGGATGGAGTCTTTTCAATTGCTAATGACCTCTCTCTATAAGTGGGTCCTGTACGCCATGGTTGACTTCAAGGGTGCTTACTTGAATGTTGCCATTTTCCTGGTCACCAACTATCGCTCTGCTTTGCAGTAGGGAGAACCATTACTGGTTTGTAGCCCCTTTTTCTGCTTGATGTTTACCAAGGTATTGGCCCCTGTTCTGTACTTTGCTACGAGGGTTCTTGATAGTCTGGTACCTGGGAAACCTGCTGCTTTGAGTAAAATCTGTTTCGACCTTTTGAATCCAATCTATCTCTGTCCATTTGAACCCTGCAAAATTTTATTGGCCTCTTGCCCTACAGAAATTTTGTTTTTTGTCCCATCTTTCCTTCTCGGCTACTTGGGTCTGGCCATGCCCACCATAATGGTCAAGGGGTTTCTCCTATCCCAGAAGCTTCAGTCCTTTCCTTTTTTTTAGCTCATGAGCTCACGCAGGTGGGCATTAATTCGCTTTGCATGCAAGTTCTAGGTCTAATGATCTGGTTCGAGACAGCCTCCTATGCACAACACCACACTTAAATCCTACAGATGAAAATCCTCTCCATACTCTGGACAGGAGAATCAAGCCGAGTCTTCTGTCAGTCATCTTTGCTTTGGTGGCTCACCACGGCTGAGTGCTGGAAAATTGTGGCGGATGCTAGCTCATTGGACTGGGAAGGTGTGCAGGGTCAACTCTCAGCTCAAGGGCTTTGTTCCCACCAGGAGGTTGCTTTTCCATCAATGTACTGAATTTTTATGCAATCAGACTGTCACTCCCGCACTGGGCAAGTCAACTGGATAGGACATCCAGTTTGACAGCACCAAACAGTGTGGTGTTCATCAATTGCCAAAGAGGGACAAAGAAAGTGGCTGCAACGCTGGAAATGTTCCACATCATGTTGTAAAATGTGGTGGGGCGACGGTGCCAGGTGGTGCGTGTCTCAGGAGCTTTTCACCACTAGACATCAGTTTCACCGGTCTGCAAGCAGCTACCTGGTAATCTACTCATACCTTACCAAGGTTGAAGTTCTATGCATCTTGGCATACTAGTTTTGGATACAACGTCTTGCAGGTTGGCGTCTACCGTTCTTGCATTGGAAGAGTTTCTTGTTGCAGTTGTTTGCAAGTTTTTGCTATTGCCCTCCCCTCTAGGCATTACTTTTGGCTGTCCCAATCATGAAGAATAGAGGAAGCTATGTCTGTCAATCAGTTTATTGACAAAGGTAGCACTTGCCCCTTTTGTTTTTGTTGGCTGCTGCCTATATATTTTTGATTACCCTTTTTTTTTTTTTCTTCCCTCCTTTCTTTACTGTTTTTACTAACTGAGCTCTTTGGGAAGTAAGGGTGTTTGGCCTCCAGCAGAGGCTGACCCCCCAGCCTGAGCTTTTGTTTTATACCTAGTGTCCTACTCCTGTAGAATAATCCAGTCGTAAAGAATCGAAAAGGAAGTCTCATGTTTTGAGGAGTAAAAGATTTTAGGAGTACAAAAACAATCCTTTTTTTTTTTTTTTTTTCAGCTTTTTTTTTTTTTTCTTCATTTGCAGGTTATGTTACAGAAAGCATTTTGTTATCACTGTCAACCTAAATGTATCAAGCTTTCTCAAGAGTGCAATCAAAACTCTTATCAAAATTATAATAAATTAAGCCCTGCAGTGCTTAAATGAAATCCAAGATTATTGTTTTTAAATGCAGAAGGCTTTGGTTGCCATACTTCATCATTCACACTCTTCTTTTCTTTTGTTAAAACCCAGAGGCAGGTTAACTCTGTCAACATGGCTAATGTGATGGTTTTCAGACCATTTTCAGCTACTTTGCTATAGACAGCAGTTACATGATTTATGCTGTGTATATAGAGTGTATTTTTAGCATTTTAAAGGTAGGACCATTTTAAGGGGAGGACAGGGAGACTTTGGCCTGGAGAGGATAATACAGCCAACTAGCTACATAATGCCCAACGTGTCGCTTACTGCAGGACCCACTCTGTTCAATGTCTGAATGAAGAAGTGTCTCCACTCAGGACCACCAACCCAACATATATTAATACTGGCTCAGGGGAGCAAATACCCCAAGCCCTGTCCTCCCTTGGCCATTTTACACATGGACAGATATTGCCTGGTGTCTCAGCAGCTGAAATGCAGCTTGATTTGTTTGGTACATGGGTTACAGCAATTAATTGGTTGTATATTATCATTTCAACATGGTTCTAAAACCAAATCCTTTTTTTTTTTCCATAAGGCAAGAATTTCTTTAGCCCTTTTTCTAAGCTCTGTTTAGCAGTATCAAGCTACTACTGACTGGAGCCGAGTAATTGATAAAGAGGGCTATAGATACACCAAAGCAAAATATGTTAAATTTTAATAACACAACCTAAATCCCCAAAGCGTCAAGGTGTTGCCTATGTCAAGCATTTAAATTCCATCTGTCATGTTGGCCTGTACCAGTAGAAAATGCCTGCTAGCAGAGATCAGAGATGAATATATTTTTTGAGAATGTGTGTTTACTTGCTATTTTTTATGCTCCTAATCAGCGTGTTTATTCCCATTTATAGAGCTGCTCATTGAAGGGAAAGTTTCCGTAATTGAAGTATCTCAAGAGTGGCTGTTCCCACATGCCTTCAAGCCATTTTAATGTAAATAACTCCCCAATCTTCTGCAATGTGAAACATGAAAGCAGCCCCCAGGATGCTGATTTCCTGTTGCCTAAAAGGAGCTGCTTCTTTTTTAAAAATATATTTCCCGTCCTCCTGGCTTTCATCAGTGGTTTATTAAGATAGTTATATGCTATTTTATAAAATGAACATTCAGCAATGGATTTTAAAGCAGTCGTCTTGGCACTATTTGTATCTTAACTGATCACAAAATGTAAAGGCAATGTAGTGTCCAAAAAAACACCCTTTTCATGGCGGTTAAGGTTAGGTTCAAAGAAGTATAACTAACATGTTTGTGTTGTTTTGGGGAGGGTGATGGGAGGAAGCAATACCAATTAAAAGTACATATCTGAACAGGGTCTAAACTGTATGTCTGATTGGTATTGCTTGGCTCTTCTTTCCTTTCAGTTCCTTTTACACCTATATTTGTACTGTTCGTACTCTCATGCTCTTTCAGTCCCTTCACCCGATATTCATTGAAACAATAAAATAAAAAAATACATGCATTTTCCACAATACGCATCGCATAGGTATCCACAACCCCCATTTAAAATATTTGCTTTTGGCATGTCAGGCATTTCTCTGCATTATAACGCATAGGTGTGATTGACTCTTAAAGCCCAACTTCTGGCTCCCCCCACCTGTAACTTGATGCATTGGGTCTTCTTCCAACCTTGTCCAGCAGTGGGCATCCTCAATGATGCAGAGAGCAGAATTAACGTAATCACATCAGCACTGCTCTTTGTATCATTGCACTGTGAGTGCAAGGCTCCATGGTAACATCCCAACGGGGTACACTCATAACATGTCGTCCCAGTTAAATTAACTCTTTCTTGTGGTGGAAAAGATACCGCAGGGTACAGGCCTGGAGAAGAGGTAAGTACTGCAGCCAGAGCTGCTTTTTAATTTTGATCACTGCAAGAGGTGCCTTGGGGGGGG
>NW_017307090.1:456961-467009 GCF_000935625.1 Nanorana parkeri
GTTGGGGGGGGGGGGGGGTGCTTTCCAGATATTCTGTCACCACTTTGGACTTTAATAACTGCTATGGGAAGGAGAATCATAATACCTTTTATCCCTGTCAAATCCCCTAGTCTGTCTGCCTCCTTAAAACAGTATTTCTATTTTTGTCTTTCTGTGCAGGAAGTTATGGACAAACCTGTTAGCCAGAGGCTGTTTGTGACCAGAATTCAGCAAGAGTTTGAATGTGACACATTTCTACCAGACATTGATCTGCAGTCATACAAGCTGCTGCCAGAGTAAGAAAGCTGTTATAATATAATCTGAACTTAATTATGTGCCATTGTGTGATATCATTATAAGACACCAAACACAAGATTTTGATGTCTTGCTGCTTTGACTTGTTGACAGTCAACTCATTAGCTGCACTTGGATTTCAGTGCACTTCACATCATTTATTTGGCACATAGTGGTTATTTGTCTTAGTACAAATGTAAAATCCTACATGTAGCTCTACCCTAAAGGCTTTAGGGGGATTTTTTTCATTTGGTTTATCTTTAGAGGTGAAAATGTACAAATGCATATTCAGACATCAGCATATAAAGAGCAAAGCTTTTTGGGCCCCCAGGAGGTATTTGCCATAATGTGCTGGTATACCCACTTACCTTTCTGGTGATCCCCTCCAGCACTGATATCAGCTCTCTGCTGGCACTGCCGTCTTCCAGGTTCAGTGTCTTCAGACTCTTGATTGGCTGCGCACGGGAGTTGCTTGATTTTGGCACAGGTCCTTGCCGAGCTTGTGAACTTCAGCCTGAGGCAGAAAGGGAGCAATTATGACAGAAGAGGCATACAGAGTCTCTTCTGTCATAAAAACCCTACCTGTCTAGGTTTTGGTTTCTGTTGTTGTTTTTCTGATTTAAAGGAGAACTATGGGGGCAGGGCTTTTTCCCCATAATTCTCCTAAGGGTAACGGGAGGACACAAACTAGCGTCCTCCCGTCACCCAAAGCTCAGTATACCGCGAGCTACAGCTCGCGGTATACTGAGACGCCGCAGCCGGAACGGATCCCGACAATTATGTCTGGATCCACCCAGCTGCGTGTGTGACAGCTGGCTCAGGTATGTGTTCGCTCACTTCCCGATCTACTGAACCGACCTGTGACAGTTTCATTGTCACAGGTCGGCTCAGATTATGAGGCTGAGTAAAAATCACTCCCCTCATAATTCTCCGTTTAGTAATATCTACTGTGTAAGTGGAGATGAACACCGAAACAAATGGTTTTCCAGCTCATTGCTGATTTTCCAATGTCATCAGATGCTATCATAGCGAGCTTGCTGTACATGTTGAAATCTGGTTGTATAATCTCAAACTACTATGTAGTGCAAAGACCTACCTGGTTGGATGAGTTTTTTACACAATCCCTCATATTGCTTGATTTTGGTAATGGGGATTGCACAGATTGTAATTTGTATGGCCATTTTAAGGAAAAACAGATTTCCACAACATTGTTTTACTACACTACTTTGTCAATTTAAATTGATAACCATCAGGAATCCATTGCATTTTTTTTTTTGTTTCTTTCAGCTTGAGCATGTTAACCCCCTTTTAAATCTGTTTTCTCTTACACAGGTACCCAGGTATATCCTCCGAAATGCAAGAAGAGAACGGTATTCAGTACAAGTTTGAAGTCTATGAAAAGATGCTATAATTGCTCATGTTTAATGTAAATTTGCTGTACAGTAAACATTTTCTACTGCTTTTCAATGGCTGGTTTTTTTTATTTAAAAAGCACTCCTTTTACCTAAATCCGGAAAACATTTGAGGCTTCAAGGAGAGCACAAATACATTGATATGTCAGTTCAAAGAAAATAAGCCATTAATCGGATTCAAGCATTCATATGTAAATTGAAATGCTTTTTGCCTGTGTCAGCTTTTTGTTTTTAGAAGAAACACCGAAAAATAGCCTATACACAAGAACATATAAGAACATTCAATACTGTCGTATTCTGAGCTACCTTTCCCTTCATCTGAAGTTGCAGCTCTGTTGGCTATTAAAACAACTACAAACTCCCCAATATTACGATATGCTATCACTTAAAAGTGCCTAATTCACATACTGTTGATTTACTGTACATGGGCAGAAATTATTCAGAGTGCTTCTGGTAAAACAAAGACACTGTTAATGGTGTAAAGTCTAACCCTCCTCAGGTGGGCTGTGAAGGGTCTCTTTCCCTGAACCTTTGGTGCTCCTCTTACTTGCCGCCTGAAGTGCCATCAGTACCAGAAGGACACATTGCAGCCAACCAGCCTGCCCCTGGGACATCCCGCCGTCCTATTGCATGCTATGGCCAGCCCCGAGCTGCTTCTCCTCCTCCTCCTGTACAAAGCCGGCCAGACCGCACCTCACTGGGCCCCCACATCCACCAGGCAGCTCTCCAATTAGGCAGCCGCTCTTGGGGCCTCACGGACGCTAATTCGTCTGATTTAGGCAGCCTCTGCTGCCTGAGGGCCGGTTCACGCCACAAAGTCTGCGTTCCAGAGTGTACGGCCTCTAGAATGCAAGGTGGCCGGCTCCCTGCATTAAAGTTAATGGCACCGCAGCCACGACCCCGCCCGCTGTGCGATCGACCTCACCTGGAATGCAGGCACATTAGTGGAATCAGTGCTTGTGTTCCGGTCCAGTGTGATCTGCAGCATTTTTGTAGATCACACTGGACCGGAATTACGCCCCTCGCACTGCGGGCGTGGCTGCAGTGCCATTGATTTCAATGCACCAACACGCCCCTGAACGCAGGGAATCAGAGCTTTATTTTTGTGGTCTTTAATCACCATTGGGTTTGGGTTTTTTTGTTAGAAAGAATATAGTACAGAAAATTAAAAAAAACATTTCCCTATGTTATGAAACCTTTACTACCTAATTTTTTGGTGAGATGGGGTCACATTGGCTAAATAGATACCAAACGTGTCAAACCTTAAACTTGCATGCGCTCCTGAAATCACAAAATACCATACCCAAAATTGCCCATAGGCGACACTATAAAAGCTTTTACCACTCATTAGTTTAGTGTTAAGTTATTGATGGCCCTAGAATTATTGCTCACATTCCGATGTTTGTGGTGATATGTAACGTCTGGTGCCATCATCATTTTCGCACGTAGGCGTACACAGCGCGTGTTTGTGAAGGTGGGGGACTTTAAAAAAGCAAGCCGTCCATCCATTTATATATAAAACGGGCATGAGGCGAGCAGTTAAAATTAGAGGATTCTGTTTTTTCTTCCTACTTTTGCGACTTCTAGCCTAGGTTCACATAAACTACCTGTATCTTTTCCAGATGATTTATGTTTAAAGAAAAAAAAAATGGTCTATTTCTCCTGAAGTTGATCCTCTGATTTTTCTCGTCTTAACAGAGCAATGACAAGAAATTGGAGAATCTTTCTCATATCATTATTCATTAACTTGTTCATCTCTCCAACCATTATTGGAAAGATGAACAAGTTACGGTTCTTATTTCCCAGACTTTGGCTACTTGGACAAAATCTTTAAGTACAGAACAGGCAACTGCAGGGAAAGAAAGGTGGAAAGAAGCGCTGCAACCCTGGGATTTGCTGGAACGGTATAGGTGCGACCTTTAAAAGAAATAAAAAAAAAAAAAAAATTAAAAACCCACATTTGTGTTGTTTTCTGGTTTTTTAAGCAATTTACTTGGTGCAATAAGGTTCTTGATACTTTTGTTCTTCTTGAAATTTATAAATGGTCTATTTGGCAGGGAGGGTCCTAACTTCGGATCTTTGAGTAGGATATGCCAATTTTTGTGTATGACTTTTTCAATGGCTTTATAGCTATTATTGTAAGTAGTGATGAATCGCACTTGGTTGTTAGTTGAGAATTGTCTGCGGTCACTGGATTCAGTACTGTTCGTTTGTAGATAGGTTGAGAAGGCATTTGTAATCAAATCATTAGGGTACTTTTTCTCTT
Source organism: Nanorana parkeri (assembly GCF_000935625.1). NCBI lineage: Eukaryota > Metazoa > Chordata > Amphibia > Anura > Dicroglossidae > Nanorana > Nanorana parkeri. The sequence continues at coordinate 460,913 of NW_017307090.1, forward strand.
GAAATTTTCTGGTGAGAAGTGAACTGGAGGAGCAGTAGTCAGCTTTGTCGGTGCAATTTCTGCTGAGTCGGCAAAACTGACTTTTGGGAATATTATTCTTCCAGCGGGGGTGGTGACAGCTGTGGTAGTGGAGGTAGGAGTTGCCTCCTGTGGGTTTTATGTGATTTTTGGTAATGATTTGGTTATTTTTTGTAGTCAATTCGAGATCTAGAAAAACGAGTTCGGTGGTGCTGGTGACGTGAGTGAAGGAAAGGCCTAATTGGTTATTGTTGCAATGTTGTACGAATTCAACTACTTTTTCTGGTGCGCCTTCCCAGATGATGACTATGTCATCTATGTACCGCCCGAAGAAAACTAGGTGTTTGGCATATGGATTGTTTTCCCATATATGGTGGTCCTCCCAGTACCCCATGGTAAGATTTGCATAGCTGGGTGCATAATTTGCACCCATGGCCGTCCCATTGATTTGTAAATAAAAATTTTCTAGAAAGCAGAAATAATTATGTTGTAATGTGAACTCGGTGCACTCCATGATGAATTTTGCTTGATTATGGTTAATGGCGGATTTGGAAAGATAGAATAGGAGGGCCTTTAGGCCTACTGTGTGTGGAATGGATGTGTATAGAGAGCACACATCTAATGACACCCAGCAGTATGTGTCATTCCATGCGTAGTTGGATAGAGTTTGGATGAGGTGACCTGAGTCTTTGATGTATGATGGTAAGGCTGTAACTATGGGTTGAAGAAATTGATCAATGTAAATGGACAATCCGCTGGTAAGGCTGTTGGTACTGGCTATTATTGGGCGCCCCGGTGGGTTTTCAATGTTCTTATGTATTTTGGGTAAATGGTAGAAATAGGGCGTACTGGGATACTTGGGGTATAAAAACGATCTTTCTTTTTTTGTAATGATGTCACTATTGTAGGCTTGTTCAATGATGACATTGAGTTCCTCAGTGTATGGGATCAGTGGGTCTTGTGGAAGGGGTTTGTAAGTATTTTCGTACTGCAGGGACTTGATCCACATTTTATTGATTGTGGATCATATATCTGTTGCTTTTTATTTCATATGTGATTTCATTTCTTGATGCTTGTCGTCCAGAGACAAGGCAGTCTGCTGCAAAACAGAAGTTCTGCCCAGCATGAGAAGAGATACAGATTTAAAAGGAAGAGCAGCAAAGAGAAGGGAAACTACCATGGATTACAGTAAGGCACACATTACAGTATTGGTTTATGTTAAAAAAATCTGAGGGTTTAATGTCACTTTAAGGCCTGTAGATCTTCTACTCGTAAGATTTATCACCATACGTGAAAGGTTTGTTTTTGATGGTGTGAGTCCTTGGTTTCCCCATGTACTTTTTCTATGTTGCAAATGTTGTCTTCCCTTCAACTTGGGGTAGATCAATGTTTAGCCCTATGTACCAGAAAGGTCGGCTATCTGCCTTGTTGGTCCTTTTTACAACGTCCTCGTCTAATTCTCTGATTCATACTTGTATTCAGGGAGCTCCAGGTGTGGCTTCTCCTGTTAGGTCTCCTCTTCCTCTGTGGGATTTAAACTTTGTTTTAGCTGTTCTACAAAAACCTGCTTTTGAACATATCCAAGTCCTTTCTTTGTCTTTGTCATTTAAAAGGGTTGCCTTCTTGTGTTCATTACATCAGCTACAAGGTTTTTTGAGCTGTCTGTTTTTTTTGGCGAACCCCATTTGGTTCTTCATAAGGTCAAAGTTGTTTTAAGTCTAGGTTTCCTTTTTACCCAAGGTGGTTTTGGCCTTTCATTTCAATGAGCTCTCTTTAGTGTTTGAATGTTGTGCAAGCTATTAGAGTTTATCTGTTAGCCACAGCTCCCTTTTTGGTGTTCGGATTGTTTTTCTTCTACCTGAAGGTCCTAGAAAAGAGTGTTCAGCTTCTAGATCTGCTATTTCTAAGTTTGTCAAGTTGTCCTAGCTTATGTGTTGCTAGATAAGGTTCCTCCTTTTCCTGCTTCTGCTCATTCTGCTGGGCAGTACTACTTGGGCATTTCAGAATTGAGCTTCTGTTGCTCAAATTGTGGGGGAGCAGCTTGGTCTTCTGTTCACTCTTTTACTAAGTTTTATAAAGTTAATGTTTCTGCCTCTTTTGATAGTTGTGGCAGAAACGTTCTTCAGGTGGCTGTTTGAGTATTTGAGCGGATTTTTCTAGTCTTCATGGTGCCCGCGCCTGTTTTTAGACTGCTTTTGAATGTCGCTATGTCTCAGAATTCCTTAGAACTATGTCCCTCAATGGAAGATAGCGAAAATAGGATTTTTTTTCTTGCCATAAAATCCTTTTCTCAGAGTTCATTGAGGCCCATAGCTCCCTCCCCTCATTTTCCTTTCATACTGCTTGCTGCAGCTGGGAGGTGGGATTGGTTAGGTGGGAGGGCGCACAGCTCCTTTGTCTCGATAGAGATACATGAGTTGCCCGCACACTTCTTCCTGGAGATCTGGTCGCTTCAAATACTGGCATATTCCTGCTATATGGGGCAGCATGCCCCATGTGAATGAGGCCTAAGAAACATGGGGACATCAAGTGAGATCAGTCCAAACAGGAAGTCACTCATACCCCAATGCCAAGTCAATCTTGTTTATTGACTAGAAATAGTGTAGCATTTTACAGCTGTAAAATGCTACACTATTTCTAGTCAATAAACAAGATTGACTTGGCATTGCATAGGAGTGCGAATGACTTCCTGTTTGGACTTGTGTTTTGCAGAGGCATCTGCTGTCGCTGCCGCACCCACCCTTTTTTACCTGGGCTTCCATCAGGTCATGAGTGCGATGGGATACAGGTTGTTTTTTTCATATCAAGTGAGATAAAACTCCCTTCCTGTTACAAAAACGTAGGATATTCAACTTTACATCACTTTTTTTTCCATAGTCGGGGTCACCAGGACAAATAGAGAGGGTGAATCTGCCCAGCACGGAATCAGACAGGTGCTGTAACCCTTCCTCTCGGTCGTAAACTTGAAAATACGTTTTGGCTGGAGTTCTTATAAGGTAAATGTTTTAAGTCGGTAACATTTAACTCTTTCCAACTATAGATTTTACTTTACAACTTCCTTTTGGCTTATAAAACACTATGTGGAAAATAAGCTGACATGATGTGACAGAATCCCTGTTCAAGGCTGAATCTTCTTGTTGTGTACAACTGACACAGAAGGCTAAGCCGCACTTAAAAAAATCACATTTTTCATTGGCCAACAGACGCACTTGTCATAATGCAAACACCGTCATAAGAGCTGCTAATGGTAGAGATATGTTCAGAAATAAAAACATTTTTTATTCTGTATGGTTTCTTCTTTTAGCCTTGACGACTTTACAGAGTGTTTTTTCAGATTTGCTCTAACCTAAAAATATTACATAGTCACATAGCTAGATTGAAAAGAGTTCAAACAATAGAGAAAAAGCAATAAATGCAAAAACCTCTATAAACTGAACCCTATGCCCATAGTTGATCCAGAGGGAGGGACAAAAATCCCTTTATAAAGCATGAATTTGCTCCAAGGGGAGAAAAATATGGATCAACAATCTCTGCTATTAGTTTTTTTTTTAATCATTTAACTGAGCTGGCTATAACTACTTCCTCAGATAGCTTATTCCACATTTTCACAGCTGTTAGTGTGAAAAAGCCTTTCCACCAAAATTACTATGAGCCATTTTCCTATATTCCCCTTAATTGCCTCTTCTCAGGAGCGAACAAATTTAGTTTTGCTAATCTTTCCTCATAGCTGATCTCCTCCATGCCTCTCATCAGTTTAGTTGGCCCTTCTCTGCTCCAGTTTCTCAGCATCATTTTTGTTAACTGGTCCCTAAAACTGAACTGCATATTCCAGATGAGGTCTTACTAATGAATTGTACAGGTGTAGGATTATGTCTCTCTCTGGAGTCTATACACTTTTAATACAAGAAAGTACTTTGCTTTTTTTTTTTTTTATAACTGCAGCTTGACATTGCATGCTATTATTGAGTCTATGATCTACCAGAACAGCCAGATCTTTCTCCATCATTGACGCCCCCTAGAGTGTTTGACGCAAACACGTTTTTAGTCCCCGAGTGCAGAATTTTACATTTAACATTAAACTTAATTTGGCACATGCCCACTCATACAGGGCATTCAGATCTATGTTAGGTCTATATTCCACTACATAACTTGTCATCTGCAAACCCAGAAATGGTACTTTTAATTCCAAACCCTATATCATTTATAAATAGGTTTAACAGTAAGGGTCCCAAAACTGAACTGTGGGGTACACCACTCAAACCATTCAGAGTACGAATCATTGATCACCACTCTCTGAATATGGCCTTTGAGCCAGTTTTCTATTTAGTTACAGATTTGAATATTCTAAACCTATAGACCTTAACCACTTGAAGTCCGCGGTGTTTACGCCCCCTTCCCATCCAGGCCATTTTTCAGTATTCAGTGCTGCGGTACTTTGACTGGCATTTTATTCCGTCATGCAACGCTGTACTGAAATAAATTTTATACAATTTTTTAGGGACAGATAGAGCTTTCTTTTGGTGGGATTTAATTACCACTGGGGGTTTTATTTTTTACTATAATAAGGAAAAATTACAGAAATGTTTTTTTTAAAACTGTTTCCCCTATATTAAATTGTAAAACATTTATTATTACCCAATTTTTTGGTAAAATATAAGAGACGGGGTCACCTCAGGTAAAAAGACACCAAACATGTCAAGGCGGCAGGTCAAATCACCCCATACAACCAATCGGCGGCTATAGAGCCGCTGATCGGTTGTATGAGAAACAGCCAGTAACGGTTATGCTGAACGAACTGGTTTTTCCTGCCTGTGCGCGCACGCGCAGAAAAAAAATGCCGCCTGGAGAGGAAACCCGCAATTGGGAGTCTGCTGTTCGTCCGCTTTTTTCTCAACGGGCGGATGCAAGGAGGTTAACTTATACATTAGCCGCTTGTGGGGAACTGTGTCAAACGCTTCTGAAAACTCCAAGTATACTATATCCACCGCCTGTCCAATGTATTACTCACTTCCTCATAAAAAGTAAGATCTATTAACTTGACAACTTTGGTCTTTTGTGAATCCATGCTGACTATCGCTTAAAATATTTTTTTCTAACACAAAAACTCGTGTAATTCTTTATCAAACTCTCCAGTATCTTCCCAACAATAGAAGTTCAGCTAATAGGTCTGTAGTTACTTGGTAAAGACTTTGATGTCTTTTTAAATATAGGCACCAAATTGCGCCTCGTGCCAGCTAATTGGTACCCAGCAAGTTATAAAAGAGTCTAAAAATTGGATACAATGGCCTTGAAATAATAGAGCTCAGGAGGGGGCGTGGCGAGCTGCCGACCGAGATGGCCGCTGGTTGAGTGAGCTCCGCTCCACCGATCTCCCGGATAGCAATCTTTAGCTAAAATAAGCCTACCTGACGGTACAGCTACGGACCGGAGGAACTGGACATTTCCCCAGCCTGTCCCTGCGGCGCTCCAAGAGGCAGAAGGAGCCGAGATTCACACGCTGCCGGCGAGGACCCAAGATGGCGGACGCACATCACCACGAGGACCCGCGGGCCTCCCCAGCTCCCACGCCTGAGGTATTTGACTCCTCGTCCCTCGACAGCATGCCTCTGACCCCCTCCAAACCACCCAGAGAGTTCCAGAGTCACTGCCTTGCTGGACAAATTTCGATCTATGCTGCAAACTCTGGCCACAGACCACAGACAGGCTAACAGCAGTACTATCTAAGGAAATTAAAGAGATAGGCACCCGCACTGACCTTCTTGAAACAAAGATGGACAATGTAATCACGATCGTTGAATCCCAGGAAAGGGAATTCGATTCGGTCTCTGAGCAGCTGGGGGTCGCACTAGATAAGCTGGAAAAACCTGAAGAATCGTGCCAGGCGTGGGAATTTGAGGCTTAGAGGCCTGCCTGAATTCATGGAAGATTTAACTTCCTCAGTCACAGCGCTTTTTCAGGAACTGGTTCCTTCTATACCCATTGACCGCCTGGAATTTGATCGCATACATAGGGCCCTGGCTCAAAGACGCCGTGATGGTCCCCCAAGAGACATTATCATCAAATTTACTTTTTACAAGAC
>NW_017307090.1:467186-483001 GCF_000935625.1 Nanorana parkeri
AGCCTGTCCCTGCAGCGTGATGCGGCGCTCCAAGAGGCAGAAGGAGCCGAGATTCACACGCTGCCGGCGAGGACCCAAGATGGCGGACGCACATCACCATGAGAACCCGCGGGCCTCCCCAGCTCCCACGCCTGAGGTATTTGACTCCTCGTCCCTTGACAGCATGCCTCTGACCCCTGCAGACCACCCAGAGAGTGTCAGAGATACTGCTTTGCTGGACAAATTTCGATCTATGCTGCAAACTGAGCTAACTGGCCACAGACAGGCTAACAGCAGTACGATCTAAGGAAATTAAAGAGACAGGCACCCGCACTGACCTTCTTGAAACAAAGATGGACAATGTCATCACGATCGTCGAATCCCAGGAGAGGGAATTCGATTCGGTCTCTGAACAGCTGAGGGTCGCACTAGATAAGCTGGAAGACCTGGAGAATCGTGCCAGGCGTGGGAATCCTGAGGCTTATAGGCCTGCCTGAATTCATGGAAGGTTTAACTTCCTCAGTCACAGCGCTATTTCAGGAACTGGTTCCTTCTATACCCATTGACCGCCTGGAATTTGATCGCATACATAGGGCCCTGGCTCAAAGACGCCGTGATGGTCCCCCAAGAGACATTATCATCAAATTTACTTTTTACAAGACAAAGGAGGCCATCCTGTTTGCAGCCAGAGGACAACGGGATTTAATTTTCCAGGGCCACCCTTATCAAATATATGCTGATCTCTCCCCTACCACGCTCCAAAGTCGGCGGGAGCTGAAACCCTTGCTGGAAATACTCAGAGCACAAAACATCCCTTACCGCTGGGGTTTCCCCTTTTTAAGGTGCTTTTCAACCGGGATGGGAAGTCGTTTGCAGCCTCTACCCCTGATGATCTCCGCAAGATGCTAGCTGATTTATCTCTCCTGCCCCCCTCACAAATGAGCACCTCATCTCCGAAAGTAAAGCGGGTTCCAGTCCCACCTAGCCCAATCTGGGAAAGGCAACAGAAGAAGCGGACATCCCCACAGAAGAATCCAAGAGATAACCCCCTTCCTACAGATCTGACCTGATGACCTGGGGTCCACCTGGCTTCAATTTTTCCACTGTCCTTTTTACAAAGTATGTCCTTATAGAATATAAAGCAAGCCTCTTTGCTGATCACGTTATGCTTACCCTGACTCAGCCGCATACCACAGTCCCCATCCTCTTAAGTCTACTGCAACAATTCTCCGCTGTTACTGGGCTCACAATGAACTGGGGTAAATCCGCTGCATTGAATGTGACGCTATCTAAACAATTACACGATCACCTATGTACTAATTTTACCTTCGATTGGGCTAAACTATATATCAACTACCTGGGGGTTAAAATTACGTCCTCATACGATACACTATATTCCACAAACTACATCCCTCTATTTAGAACCTTGAAGAAAACGTTGACTTCTTGGCTACCACATAAACTTTCATGGCTAGGCAAAGTGTCCGCAATCAAGATGACCATACTGCTCAAACTCCTTTACTTCCGAACGCTTCCGGTTGCCATCCCATCCTTTGCCTTGAGTTCAATGCAGCGGAGCATTCTCCACTTTACCTGGCACCCTCCCCCCCCTATCCTTCCCCGTTATACCCCACACTGCCCCCCCTCTTTCCTACCCTGTTGACCTCCCTTTCCTGGCAATCCATGACGTTTTCTCCCGAGCCCTTTGTTAGGCTGTACAGCCCAGTATGCCTTGACTTAATTAAAACACATATTTTAAGGGTGTGGGGGGATAAGAGTACAATTATACCATTTGAAAAATATCTTTATTTGCCATAAGTTGTATAATTGTGATTCTCCTCTGTAAGACTGTATTCATGGAAAGTCAGTTTGTTTTATACTGTTATGCCTTTGGAAAATTTTAATAAAAATATTGCAACAGAAATAATAGAGCTCAATTCTTGGGGGACATGTGAGTGTAAGCCATCTGGCCCAGGTGCTATGTTCACCTTAATTTTGTTTAACTGTTTCTGGACCATATCAATTTGGAGCCAATGTGCTTCATCTGAGGCTGTGGCACTACCACAGCCTCAGATGAACCACAATTGCCTGCACTTCTGTTTGGCCAACTATTTCCAGCCAGGGCTCTTCAACATAGGTAAGGGGTGCCAAGAGGGTTAACCACAGATCGAATAAAGCTGCCCACACACCTTACAATTTTATCTGCAGATTTTCTGTGGTCAGATGGAAAAAGTGCAACAGATTGGCCCAGGTGGAGATTACTCCATCCACACAGTTAAGTGTAGATGGAGGAATATGTTGCACCTTTTCCATCTGACCACAGAAAATCTGCAGATAAATTGTAAGGTGTGTGGGCAGCTTTACAGCCAAGTCAGCAAGACTCTGCCAACATTCGAGGTAGTATATGGCCTGCTTTAGACATAGTGAACAGAAAATGCAGCAGGAACTTTTAAGTAGAAAGCAGTATTCACGTGAGCAATAGTGATATCCCGCTAACTTCTATAAATATCTTGTGCTCCAGAACTCAAGACAATTCTCACATAGATTTAAATATATTCCAATGTGACATATTTCCTTTCCAAGTTGCTTAGCTACTGTCGACACAATATATTAATATAGTAACAAAGTCTTGTATCATGGGGAAAAAGACACATGTCCATCAGCTTCTGTCTATGATAAAATATATTCGTGCTGATAATGTGATGAATTTTAGAAGCACGTATTCACTTGATACATGAATAGATGAATGCTGTCATACCAGTTCACTGCTGTGAAGTATAATAATTTGATGAATTTATTGATGGTAATAGACATCAATAATGTTGGGTAAAGCAAGATCTAGTCCTGGAATATGCTTGTATGTATTTCTCTTTCTCTTAGCCATTTCTGCTGACTGTGAAACATTTAAGCATCTGCGCCTCCTCCGGAAACTCCACTAGCTTGGCCTCCAAGACTCTGTTCTTTCCTGCTTCACCTCCTGCCTATCTCAATGCAACTTCTGTGTCGCCTACAACTCTATCTTCTCCTCCCTTCTTCCTCTTTCCGTAGGTGTCCCCCAAGGCTTGCTCCTCTGGCCCCTTCTATTCTCACTCTACACCAACTACTTTGGTCAGTTGATAACCTTCCACGGCTTCCAATTCTATCCCTATGTTGACAACACCCCCCAAATCTATCTCTTTACTCAGCTCACCCCTTCAGTCTCTTTATGCATCACTAATTTACTAACTGACATATCAACATAGATATCACATCACTTCTTCAAACTCAATCTGTCCAAAACTGAGTCATAGTATTTTCATTGTGATCAACCCCTCCCCTCAGGCCAGGGTGATAGCTGCAATCCTGGACGCTGACTTCTCCTTTTGTGTCCCGCATACAATTACTGTTCCAATCCACTTTCACCCTCACAAAATATCCAGATTTCGCTCCTTTTTAACAAATGACACCACAAAGCTTCAAATTCACTCCCTTATTATCTCTTGCCTCAACTATTGCAACTCCCTCTTTGTTGGCTTATCTGCACACAGGCTATTCCACCTTCAGTCATGGGGCTACCCCCACGCTGCAGCGGATAAGTGCTCATTTGTGTCTAGGTAAAAAAATAGTTATATTCGGATCCGGATGGCTGACAGTTTTTAACCTAGACACAAATGAGCACTTAACCCTTGCAGTGCAGGGGTAGCCCCACTGAAAGGTTAAGAATTCTTTTTTCCCCCAGAGTTCTGCTTTAAATGTGATGTTGCTGGAGAGCAATAACAGTTCTGTTTACGTGAGTCAGCTGTGATTTTACATCTGTCTTCTAACTTGCTATGGATCTGTGTAAAAAAATATTGTCTGATATTGCTAATGTACATTTGCCAGCACATGTGACTGCATAAAGGAATTTGTCACTATGTCGCCTTGAGGAAGGGACCCTGCGTGGCCCTGAAACATTGGCAGTTTTGACCTATGTGACGTTATTTGCAATAAACAATATTTTATTTCCATTTTGGAGTGCTGGTGACCTATTATCAGATCCCTGCGATTCTGCAGGGTGCTATCCGTGCGGGTCACTTTGAGCACCTATCTTACCTACAATTGTCACAACACTGTATGGTGTCAGGAGGCACTTTAACAATGTATAAAGGGTCTAACGCTGCTGACCATGTCCTGTAAGGGCCACAGTGCAAGTGTGAATTGCACCCCAAACACCATTTTTAGCTGCTCAGTTAAGGGGCTGGTGTTGAACAATCTAATTTGTGAACAGTTAGGGGTGCCTGGCCTAAAATCTGCCAAGCCATTTTAAACCACAATTCACTGGTAGGAACACACATTGTGCCTGTGGATTACAAAGTGAGTCATTGTCAGTGAGCCATTTGTTTAATATGAGCTGCATCATCCCCCAACGCAGCTGGCCTGTGGACATTTACATATACTTTGTGTATCTTTCCTTTACTGGCCAGTGTGATTTAAAGAAGAGACTTTGCTTACAACATTAGTAAATAGTAGTTAGGTTTACTATTTACATTGTTATCTCAAATCATAAGGTGCAGTGTCGGTTCCTGCTGTATTTACCAAAGCTACTCTTTAGTTATTTCTGCATTGAGTTGTCTATTCACTAACCTGCTTCCTCCTACAGTTACAGCCCAATATGTTTTATCTTAGCTGATGGTATCATTGTGGTCTGGGTAACATTTGGGGTTTCCCAACTGGTGAAAGGTGGGAGGACCCCTAATCACATCCAGCAGCTCATGAGGGTGGGCTATGCTAAGTTTCCCCAGATCAATGGATATCGGAGATCTTGACAGAGTGTTGTTGAATGCGCTACAACAAGTATGACTGGGAGACACAATTACCTTGGTATTCCAAAGTGTCAAACATTTTACCACTGGTGGTACTCATCTTAACTGAAATTGGAACATTGTGGAGCTCTGTGTAGAACTACCTTCTTGTAAAAGGATACCCCAGAAAGCATTATTAAATAATTTGTGTGGGATTGTATAAATTCAAGGGAACAGTTTAGGGGAAAAAAAATGTTCTAACCGAATGACAGAAGTGTAGGTGGGTGGCCCGTGAGGACCAAAGCCATATCACTATATTATTGTTACAAAGGTGCTTACAAGAGGAAGTGTGAATACACTTATGCTGGCCTTCTGCACTCAACCTTTTTTTCAAGATATAAACAATTGTATTAATCAGAAAGGAATAATCCATACTGGTGGAAATTCCAATCAAATGTACCAAATCCCCTTTTATCGTCAAACAATTGCTTTCAAGTGAAGGATTGTTTGACATAATGACATCTATTTTCAGGCATTCGTTAAATCATTGTGTGGGAAATTATAAACCTGTAACACTTGCCAAATATAATAGCTGTAACACTTGCCATATTATAAATAAGACAAATAATACAGACATGAAATTCCCATTAAAGAATAGGAAAACCAGACGTACAATAAAAGTGACTAGTGAACGCACAGGCAGCTAATGTGCTTGAAGCCCACTTCTGGCCCTCCCCTTCCAGTGACCCTTCCTTTTAGCTCAACCTCCCCCCATTAGCCCCACAGTGGTATTTTAATTTTTTCAATCTTTTTTTTTATATCTTCTGGCAAGTCATATCTACTTGTCTGCTCCTGGGGGTAGGGCGGTCCTCAATGATACAGAGAACAGACGTTCCTTGATGCTCTGAGCTCACACTCTTTCCTTAGTTTTCCTGGCTGTGTGTTGATGAGTTTAATTTTGTGGTAAAGAAGAGGTTCTGCAGGGGACAGCTTTGGATGGAAGGGTGAGTATTGTATATATTTTTTTGTATCCACGTGGACAGTATGATTAAAAAATTATTAATTGCTGAAAGGCTAACCTATTTATGAAATTATCCTTTAACTCTTCCCCCAACTCCCTGAGTGATAACCACCTACCTACCTGTTTTTACCTCTAGTCCCGCTCCCGAGATCTGCCGTAAGTGGTTGTGCTCAGCACCGAACAGCCTTAGCAGAACAAAGTCCTATCTGTGTACAGATCCTTCTGCATATGCACACCACTCACCCTATTTATTTATCTTGCTGCAGTCACTCCTTTTGGACGGCTGAGACCCCCATGCCACCTACATTACCATTGATGACAGTGTTATCTAAAATGTAAATGTGTCCTTATGATGTGTTGGACATCTAGTTATTGAATAACATGCATAATAATTGTGTGGCTCTACCACAGTACCATTAAAAGGCATTAATAGCATTTGTTTCATTATTTTACCTATATATGTGTCCACAAGACACATAGTTGCTTTTAAGACGGTTCATTGGAGTCCTATAATGATTTGAAGCTCCGTCATTTATAGTTATACCCTTGACAAATAAAAGTCATGTATCTCAATAAAGACTGAATTTGCTTGCCTTTTATCAGTGGTGTATCCACATGCCGTAATACACCAGAGAGATTAGTCTACTGGTGAGTCATCTTTCTGCAGTATGCTGTGTGCCTGCAAAGGTAGCCATACACAGTCCAATTATCTCATGATGTGCAGTAATAAGGTACAATCATGAAATAATCTCACCATGAATGGAAAGAAACTAATCACAGAAAATGATCAGAGCATCAGAATAATATTGGCCTATTTATTGTTCTCTGGTGCAGAGATAAAGCAGCACCATATAACTCTACTTTCCAAAAACTTGCTCGACACACACTGCCTATATAGTATCATCAGGACAATGGATATTGCTTCCAAAACCTGGAGTGCAAACCTCATCTTGACAAAACTTCAGGGCTGGTCTGCCTCCTTCCACTTTCCATAACTCCTGCAAATGCACTGAGGCCAACCAACACCTTGGACAGCCAATAGATGGTTGCAGGAGAAAGGAAGGTGCAGGCCAAAGAAACTCTAAACTTGCATATCAGAGCACCCCCCAAATGATTTTGGGGGTTCTGGGGATTTGCAGATGCTGACCACATTACAAATAGGCACCTAAGAGTACCGCATTATAGACTGTTATTTTGGTGTGTCTTAAAAGAGGGATTCTTTGCCTTTTCACTAGAATAAAATGAGAACACTGATAGAGATTTACCAATTTTGCTACTCGACCAGGCAGTTCAAAATAAGGGCATTGGGACAGATTATGCAACATTTAAAAGGTTGCTGTTTCAAAGTATCACTGTGGCTATATATAACCTTGTTAAGCTCATAAAGGCAATACCATGCATCTCTGGCTACTGTAAGGCCTCATTCACAGTGCCGCGCATATACGCGCGTAAGTGCGTATTGTACCATATGCAAATAAATGGCTCCATACACATAGCCGCGTATGGAGCCGTATATATGCGCAAAAACAGAATGGAACCAAGATGCGTCCGGGCAGCGTATTTCTGCGTATTTTACGCACGTATATGCTTACAGTTCATTTAAATTTCCATTAGGAATGATGCATACTGGGAATGCAAATGACACTCGTATAGACGCGTATATATGTAATATACAATTTTGCTTGCGTTGTGTGTGAATGAGGCCTTAGGCAGGACATTCACTTTAAGAAATTTAAAATGGAGTGTGCCGTCCCAATAGGGACATAGAATATGAGATGCATAGCCTCAGTTAATATTAGCATTGTTATATAGGTTAGAATTTATATAGTGTGATTTGCCTAACTATTTTCTCATAGCTAAATTCATGTGTTATCCTATGCTGCCATCTAGTGGCCTTTTGTTGTAACAAACATGCTTTCTGTAATTATTCCTCATGTGACGATGTATTTCCCCCTAGTGTAGCCCCTTCCTGCTTCCTGTGTGCAGTACTTCCTGTGTCATGGGCACAGCTACTAGCCACATGTAACAAGGACACACATGTAATCTGCACAGTACGTAGGAAAGGCATCATTTTCTGACCGCACAATACTATAACCGTTCAACTGCTGTTCCTATCATCTGCTGTAACCTGATGTAAAGAATAAACACCTCTTTTGAATGAATCGGTATTGACGAGTTCAGCTATCTGACGAGGATTGTCCGCAGTGAGTATATCTGCTTATACAGGCCAGGCATAGAGGTCTCAGCAAGGGATATATTTCGCTATCACAACGATCGGAGTCAGAATATGGAGTAAAGATTGACCCATATAGGAACAGACATTTGGAAGAAAGATGTGAATCTCCACTCTTACCCTCTTATATTAGTGCAGTCTTACCTTTCAGATAGCTGTTTGTCCTGATTTTCACCCGTAATCTTTCCTTATCAGAGCACAGAAATGTCAGTAAGTGTCAAATAAGGCTAGGTTCACACCTAGGCGATTCCTGACCGCGCGGCAATCTGCAGTCAGGAGTTGCCAAGGTGTGAACCGATCATGCTGTGGGTGTCATTATTTTCTAATGGCACCCCAGTCGGGCTGGGCGGATCGCGCGGTTCTCCCTCCACGATTCCGCCCATGCAAGTGAACACGATCGCAACTAAAAAAGCCTTGCGCCATGTGCCGCAAAAAAAGGTACTTTTATTTTTTTTTAAATTGCCGCACGGATGTCACCCTATTGAAATCAATGGGGCTGCGCGGCAATCACTGTGTGCACTAGCACACGGTCCCGGATGTCGTTCGGTGTAGTGCAGGTGTGAACCTAGCCTAAAGCATCCACAGAAGCTGTCCAACCTCTTGTAGCTGTTTAAAATGGAAAATACTCACATCAGGATGTTGATGGGGGCTGAAACCATCAAATAACAAAGACCTTAGCTCTTCTAACATCTAATCTCAATAGCACCTTGGTGTTTGACCATTTTTTAAATGAGGCAAGAGAAAGGACAACCTCTGTGGAGGCTTTGAAGTGTGGCAGCTTACGCTTCTTCACTGAGAGGGTGAAAGTGCAAATAAATAACAGGACTCTTATAACAACTTAGTGGAAATTCAGGTTACTATGAAAGCTGGTTATCTTGTGACCAGTTACAATTAATTGTGCTTTAGGGGAAAAAAAGTTTACAATGGTAAATTCATCTCAGATGTTTGAGACACTCGCAGTCCGCTATGTAGGCTTTGCAAATGGAAGGGTGGAAAAGGCTTTGGCAGAAACACTTTGCTAATTGCAAGACAACGGAAAATTGTATCATACTTACCAGTAATTTTCCTTTCCTGGTGCCTGTCCATGGCAGCATACAAACGATAAGCTCCGCCCCTTATCCCTACCCACAGGACCAGTAACAATCTATAAGAAAAAGAGAGAGAGAGACTCCCCCTGCATTCTTGTAACTATGCGTCGACAAACAGGGTTGGTAGTATGCTGCCATGGACAGGCACCAGGAAAGGAAAATTATTGGTAAGTGTGATACAATTTTCCGTTTTCCTGGTGCCTTTCATGGCAGCATACAAACAATAAAAACCAAGCTGACGGGGTGGGCAAAAGCGACGCCAAAGAAGACACTCCATCCAGCAAAAGACGCCTGGAAAGACTGTCTCCCAGAGTCCACTGCTGGCAGAAGGCCCAGGGAAAGCCCGCAATGCCCAATGCAATGGGTTCGATCTGAACCCTGGGCCGTGAAGCCCATGCGGTTGCCACAGCTCACGTTGACTGAGCACACACCACATCCGGCGGCCGCCCACACAGCAGCCAAAAAGCTCTCTTTTAGTCTGTTCTCACCCATTCGGTGGTCCCCTACCTTAAGCGGATGGCGGTTCTTTGCAATTGTGGTGAACGGCTCATGCCGAAGGAAGGAAGCAACTATCAGGCAGGGATCTGCAGGGAAGGCTGCACACATCAGCAGGACAAACTCCAGAAATACGTGACAGCAAAAGACGAGCCAGGCCCAGTGCAAAAGAAAAGCAGTTAGAAACAGATCCCCACCTGGGCTCCTGCACAATAGCCCTGTTGCTCACCACCACACCGCTTGTAATCCTAATTAGGATATATGCGGGACATCACGCACCCCCAAGAACTGCCAGAAAGGGCTCTCAGTCCTAAAGGCGCATTGAGCAGTCCAGAAACTGGGACTACACCTGGGAGAGGCTGAACCCAGGCGGCACTGCGACATTTTATGACCCAGAGGTAGGGACGCAAGGACAAAAAAGAGAATGCAGGGGGAGTCTCTCGCTCTCTTTTTTTATAGATTGTTACTGGTCCTGTGGGTAGGGATAAGGGGCGGAGCTTATCATTTGTATGCTGCCATGAAAGGCACCAGGAAAGCTAGATTTGTAATTAACATATGTGTAATATCAATAGTAACTTGCTTCCCACTCAATCATTGTAAAAAAAAAAAAAACAACCAAAAAAACTTAATTAGAAACGACCTCTAGATTGGGCCACTGGATCCTTTGGATTGGTTCCACTCAAAAACTCTGTTTGAGACTTACTAAGATAGTCGGTGCACTCATATAGTTCCTATTTGCTTTTTAATTGTTCCACACACTTCTGAGGGCTGACCTACATTTTAGCGATCAATTGCTGTGCATTAACACGTGATACTTTGCATTCATGACCTTACAACTGTGCATAAATGTGCTGGCAACACACCGCAATGGGTGAAAAGCCTACAGGACTCTTTATTGAGCAACACAGATCACCACAATATAAAATATAATACATTTTTATTTTTGTGTTTTGATTCGCTTTAAAGAGGAACTATACCCATATCTTTAAAATGACAACAAAGACAAAGGGTTTTAGAAGAGGAATGTTGTCCCATTCTTGCCTGATATAGGATTCTAACTGCTCAACAGTCCAGGGTCTTCTTTGTCATATTTTTTGTTTCAAGATGCGCCAAATATTTTCAGTTGGTGAACGGTCTGGACTGCAGGCAGGCCAGTGAAGCACCTGGACACTTCTACGAAGCCATGCTGTTGTCATAGATGCAGGAATGTGGTTTAGCATTGTCCTGCTGAAATATGCAAGGCCTTCCCTGAAAAAGAGGTAGTCTAGATGGGAACATATGCTGCTCTAAAACCTGGATATATCTTTCAGCATTGATGGTGCCTTTCCAGAGGTGCAAGCTGCCCATTCCATATGCACTAATGCACCCCTATATCATCACTGATGCAGTCTTTTCAACAGGCTGATAACAAGCCTGAAGGCCCCTCTCCTCTTTAGTTCAGAGGACATGGCGGCCATGGTTGCAAAAAAGAATGTCAAATTTCGATTTGAACAGTTTTCCACTTTGCGACAGACAATTTTCAAATTAGCTTTAACCCAGGGAAGACAGCGTTGTTTCTGGATCATGCTCAGATATGGATTCTTCTTTGCATGATACAGCTTTAACTTGCATTTTTGGATGGCACAGCGAACTGTGTTCACTGACAGTGATTTTTGGTAGGGATGTCCCGATACCGATGCTAGCATCGGAATCGGGCCCGATACAGGGCATTTTGACAAGTATTGTACTTGTCAAAATGCCCCGATGCCTAGCGCCGAAGCTTGCGCTAGTGTTTTTTTTTTTTTCTTACTTACCTACGCGTGAGGCAACAGGGATCGGAGTGAAACTGTGAGTAAGGGAAGCTGGGACGGGGCTGGCTGTAAATCTATTGCTATAGTGTACTGGACGTGTGTAATGTATATGTAGTACATATATACAGCACACACCTCCACTACACTCCAGCAATAGAGTTACAATTCTCCGCTGCTAACATGAATAGGTTAAACCATGATCCATAGTACATAACATGTAGTTGTACTATGGATCATTTAAAGTCACCTGTCCCTTTAAGAAAAAGTATCGGTAATTGGTATCGGCAAGTACATGAGGGGATGTAATTGTACTTGGGCCTGAAAAAGTGGCATCGGGACATCCCTAATTTTTGGAAACATTCCAAAGGCCATACAGTGATGTCCAGCACAGAATCATGTCTGTTT
This sequence comes from Nanorana parkeri, assembly GCF_000935625.1. Classification (NCBI taxonomy): domain Eukaryota; kingdom Metazoa; phylum Chordata; class Amphibia; order Anura; family Dicroglossidae; genus Nanorana; species Nanorana parkeri. The sequence goes on from NW_017307090.1 coordinate 478,958, forward strand.
TTAATGCAGTGCCATCTAAGGGGCCCGAAGATCATGGGCATGCGATATTGTGTTTCGGTCTTGTCCCTTGCGCACAGAGGTTTCTCCAGATTCTCTGACTCTTTTGATGATATTATGTACTGTAGATGATGATATATTTAAAGTCTTTGCAATTTTACATTGAGGAACATTATTCTGAAATTGTCCGACAATTTTTAGACGTAGCTTTTCACATATTGGTGAACCTCTGCCCATCTTTACTTCTGAGACACTCTGACTCTCTAAAATGCTCTTTTTATACTCAATCATGTTACTGGCCTGTTGCCAATTAACCCAATTAGTTGCAAAATGTTCTTCCAGCTCTCCCTTGTTAGTACCACTAACCGCTGTACTTTGCCAGCTTTTTGTTACCCTGCCCCAACTCTTTTTAACGTGTTGCTGCCATCAATTTCAAAATTCCATCATATGTTTTTTAATGACGTCACGTGCACTTTACTCAGATGGGGGGGGGCACCAAAAGGACTGTGAGTCCTTTTGGTGGCACCCCCTTTGATGGTGTTACCCGGAGCGGGCCCCACCCCCCCTTGTGATGCCACTAATCTCGGGCGGAGGATCACAGCAGGGGAAGATGTACGGGCGAGGGAAGCACTGTAGGCAGGCGCCGCGTGGTTCCCTGGAAGTAGGGTTGCCACCTTTTCTTCAAGCCAAAAATAGCACCTCGTGGCAATTTTTTTGTAAAGTATACACTATGCATATATTTGGAGTTAATCACAACTTGCCAGTGTGCCACAGGTCCCCAGAAATATACTATATAAAGCAATATCCATATACTTTGCCGCACTCATTACCGGATATCCCAAAAGTAACGGGTGCTCGTAATGACTGCGGATGGCGCCGCTCACAACAGAACTCCAATACAGATGTCACCAGCACCACGATTCCATGTTAGTGTAAATTAGGGATGCACCGATACAAGAGGTGCACCGAAATGAAGATTTCAAAAACAAAACCGAAATAAAAAAAATGTCAGACCGAAACCGAAGATGTTTTTTATTTTACCTTTTTAACATTTTTTTTTTAATATTTTTTTTTATAAACTTTTATATTTTTTACGCCGTCCGCCGCCGCTCACAGTCGCCGTCCGCCGCCGCTCACAGTCGCCGTCCGCCGCGGCGCCGCCACTCACAGCCAGCTGTCAGGTGAGCAAGTCTGCGGCTTGAATCCTGTGCCCGGGTCTGCAAAAGGAGTGTACCCGGGCACAGGATTCCAAAACCGGACTGTCCGGGTCATTCCCGTACGGGTGGCCACCCTACCTGGAAGGCTGCCGTGAGGTCCCCAGCAAGTGTGGGACTAAGGCAGCGGAATCACTTTGAAAATGGGGGAGGAAAATGCCTTTACCTGAGATCTTGTGAGAGTACAGATGAGATTTCCCAGAATGCACTGCTGATGTAACCTTCTCAGGATACATCACTTAGCCATGGGCTACCTCACTAATGCCTAAGAGGACAAGGAAGTGGAAAAACAGTAATTGTGAGTAAAAGAAAAATATTTATTTAACTAATAAATGTAAGAAGGTTTCATATTAGCATGATGAGCTGCATACTGATGTTATTTTTCATGAAAGGGGTAAAAGTCCACTTAAGCTTGTGGTTTGTTTAATACATTTCCTATGTATATTAAGTACAAACAAATGTATGTCATAACGTCAGCAGACTGGCATTACAAGAAAGAAAGGTATAGCTGATTGCAACTTTTCATGAAAATCCTCATTGTTCTTTATCGATAATACATTGTAGATAGATAGATAGATAGATAGATTTATTTGTCACATACACAATTGTATATAAGAAGTTTGGTATGTGTGTGCAATGATAAAAAAAAAAAATGTGTGTGCAATGATAAAAAAAAAAAACCTATGAAGAGCTAGGATAAAAGAAGATATGTTGCATAAACAATCCTTCGGAGCCCTCCCTTAGATCTTATGAATATTTCAACATTTTGATATTGATTAGCTAATACTAAAGAAACAAACGTACGTTTTGAAGGGTGTCTGTCATAGACCCCAGGTGTTATTACAATTATTAATTGCAGCCTTTGCTGGGACACACAAGATGGTATTACATTCCAAGCCTAGGCACTGAAACCTTTATATTGTGAGTGACAGTGTAATTATCAGTCTCCTAGACCAGCACAGCACAATACAATTCCACCTCCCTTGTTCAGTTATTTTGGACAAAATGTTCTAAACAGGCTAAAACAAACAGTGCAATGCAGCAGGGCTGGCATTTTCAGTAATACCATATAACAGATACAATTTTATGGGATACTTTTCTTAAATGAAACATAACAACTTACTAATTGCTATGGGCTACAAGCCCAGATCTCCGTTCCTACAAATATTGTAAATATCAGCCCATCCATATTCCAACTCGTCAATATGCAGGAATGCACATTACTGCATGAGTTTATGCATGTTTTTGTGTTTAAAATATGCATTTGTGGGCCATTCATTGTGCAAAGTGAGAGAGAAACATTAAAGACAGATTTCCCATGCGTTTTCAGTTTACTGTTTATTTGAATGGACCTGTCTAAAGTGTATCTTGCATTAATGCAATGTCAGCTTATCTGGGACCCCTTCCCCTAAACTCATGATTAAAGAGTGCTCAATTAAAGGTATTAAAACAAATGTTTTTAAGTTAAAAGTAAAATGTAAGAAACATACTCAACTTAAACCCCAGGTTGCTGGCAGCTTCCTGTAGATAACATCACTGGTCCTCATGCTGGGAAAGATGAAGATCCCAAATCTTATAAAATGTCTCTCCAGCACTACACAGGAGCTCATTCTGATAGAATTTAGGATCATTAGATTTCCCAGGATCCTCCAACAAGATCCATTGACTCCATCCTCACTTATTCTAACCCACCAGATCTATATAGATCTATATAGATATATATATCTGTGTGTGTGTGTGTGAGAGAGAAAATCCAGAGGTTCCAATTAATATTAAAGACGGCCTGCAAATAGTGGCCAAACACAATTAAGCTGGCAAATTATGCGTCTGCTCGTTGGAGGTCGATTGGGGTGGAGAGGGGCACAAAATTTTGTTCTGAACCCCCCCCAGGAAAAAAAATTATCTACGGCCCTGCATGTACTATAACAAATCGTCGTTTTACATGTTAAATGACAGCTGATATCATTTATCTCTTGGGCTTGCATTTTTGTTCTTTTCTAAACTCCACTTAAAAATGATTGCTGCTTATAGAGCCACTTACACACTTAGCGGTTATCAGAATAGAGCCCAGGCTGCAGAAATTAGTTTTATTGATCGAGAGATCACACAGTATAATCAAAGCTGCACTCACCAAGAAAGCATCACTCGTTATGTCGGCATGCTCAGATGTATTTAGCATTAAAGTTAAAGAGAGTCAGGCCACATTATGTAGTGATAATAATAGAGCACAACAATAATAATAATAAGCTAAAAAGTATGAATAATAGGTCAAAAACAAGTATCTTAGGAGTTTGCATACCATGCAGTTTTCTGTGTAGTTCTATGTTTAAATAGTATTTTGTGTAACAATAAAAAAAGAATAAATTATACTTGTCTGGATTCCCTTATCCAAATAAATAAAATTATAAAATGCAATACTGTATATATAAAGCAAAAATTTCACTTTACCATAGCTGCATTTTTAATAAATAAACATCTATACTTACTAGCATTGTGAACAGATCCATTCAGGGCCCATTCACACCACATTCAGATCATCTCCAGACCAGGCCAGATTTTTTCCGGACCCAAAATGCATCCTAATGTATCCTCATGCTATGTCTGGCCTCTGTTCACACCAGGACAGTCCGTTCCAGACCAGACCAGAGAAATACTGCATGTCTCATTTTGTCTGGCCTGTAATGCACTGGAAAGCATAGAAAGCCATACAAACGCACTGGAACGCACTTGAAAGCCCATTTTAGGCTAACATTTTGGAGGGGGGGTTGACCATAACCCCCCCCCCCCCAAAAAAAAACCCCTTTGAAAGCCCCGAATCGCGGAAAAAAAATGG
>NW_017307090.1:483190-503524 GCF_000935625.1 Nanorana parkeri
CCCCCCCCAAAAAAAAACAGCTTTGGAATGCGCAGAATCGCAGTAAAAATGTGGCAAAGACGCAATGCACTGAGTTCCAGATCTTGTCCAGATCTGGTCCGGAAAATGGTATGAACCTGCCCTCACACCAGATTTATCGCATTGGCATCTGTTTTTCAATAGATACTAACGAAGGGCAACGAAAAATGTGTGGCTGAATGGGTTCAGTTCACACTGCAGTTCACGTCGTGTTTTTCAGCCCAATGCGCCCAAAAGCATGCTGACACATGTAAGCGCAAGTAAGGAAAAGGCAATACATTGAAGTGTGTCCACTCTGGACATGTTACTTCACATAAAGATTGCCAAAAAAGAAGAAAAAAAACAGAATGCATTGGAAGTGAAATGGAGGGTGCGATTGCAAGTCAACGGAACCTCTGTAAAAATATAAATTTATTTATCTGGTGAGGACCTGGAAACTGCCATGTCCATAGATACCATAGCTTGGGACAACAGCAGACAGCAAGCAAAGACTTTTAGCTGAACACATGCAGCAAGCAGGAACAAAGTAGAAAAAAAAAGCCAAAGTCATCATTTGGGGACATCAAGATAACAATACAGCAGGTCAGTAGTCCTGAAGCATAGAAGCATATCAACAGTAGGGATGCGCCCAGGTTCAGACCAAACCTGAACTCCTCCACACCAAGAAGGAGCCCCTCTCGAACATGGAAGGAAGCTCCTTCTGTGCCACCAAATCAACTGCTGGTGGGGAATTGACCTTATATGGCTACATGCCTATATTTGGCTACGTGGCTATATAGTCATCACAAGCATCCCGCCCCCTAGTTTACATGCAGGTGTGAACCTGAACTCACCCTAATCAACAGAGGGGAATTCAAGGGCACACCAGTAACAATAAGCTGTTTCAGTAACAACAATAATCCAGAAGTGAAAGGTTGGGTAAGTAAGGTGTACAACTTAAAGTGAGATTACATGTCCGTCCGTTTCCCCCCCCACCCCCCCCCCCCCCCCCCCTCACATGATGCCTCTTGATCCAATCATCTTCTTCATTCCACTAGTTTCCAACAGTCCCTCCAGTGCTGGTGCCAGTCTCGGATCCCCCGCAGACTCCTCGTTTCCTACAATGTCTGTCTGGCGTGCACACTCCCGGCTGCCAGGTTGCGTCCATTCAGTTTTGTTTCTCTTTTCCCTCCTCCGCTCTACTGCACATGCGCCCGCACACTTCCTCCTTCACAGCCATTCGTGAGCCAGGAGATCTTCAGCCGGGAGCAGTTAAGTAATTTGGTATTTGCCTACTTTTTAACTTTTTTTTTTTTAAATAATGGCGCATATATCTACTGCTTACAAGCAGTAGAAAAATGCCAAACAACAATAGAGTTTAATTCTGCTTTAAGACCACTCAGCACTGATAAGGTAAGTATACATTTGTAGTGGTTAATTTAGTGTTGAGCGGACAGTTGAAGGTTATGTAATGTTTAACCTTAAAATGTGCCTATACTCCAAAAACTGCACTAGGGGGCTCAGTTGGAGAGATTCCTCCACTTCCTGTCTGGTAAAAAGGCTGTCCTCAGGAGAGGAAGAGAAGGTATACCTCTCTAACAGCAAAATAGGCAGAAATAAAAGGTTTTTTTTTAAAGTTAAGTAGGGGAGTGCTACAACCTTTGTAAGCTTTTTATTGTCAGTTTCCCTGTTGCAGATTCTCCCTCACTTCCTGTCTGGTAAATAGTTATACCAAAAAGTGAGTATAAACAGATTTACTAGCCTGATCCTTACCTGATCCTCTGTTCCACTGGCTCTCTCCAGGCTGCTAGACCAGTCCCAGCAGCCTCTCTTTCCCTGGGCTCCGGTGGACCCAAGGCCGCTGATGTCATCACATCTTATGCAGGTCCCTTGACACACATTAGATGTGAGGACACCGATGTACATTTCATACCCAGAGTGGAGGAGGTGTGAGAGGTGAGTGCTGACCGCTACAAGACCGATCATCAGGCAAAACTGCTTTATTTAATCCTCCTAGACAACATAAGCACGGGGCTATCCCCTGCACTGCAAGGGTATGTTTCCTGCAGTTGTTCTTTGAAGAAGAGCTAATTTTGAGGCCTTTCATCATATCAGTCTGTGTATGTATGCCCAGATCAGAGACATAAGTATGTGTAAAGAGGACCCAAGTTTTTTTGTACCCATCCATCATATAAACATTGACAATATTGATATCGTACTTTTTAGCAAAGAAAATTAAAAATGCAACATGCTTATGTATCTCATAGCAATCTGACAGATGTATCTGGATTATATATACACTGGTTTTATCCAAAATGGCTTACCATATAATATTACTACCTAATCTAGTATACGATTAGACCGTATTTGGTCCCCCAGTGCTGCTGGACATCACAACAGTTGGTCATAGCTTTCCCCTTGTCCACAATAAGACCTGTCTGAAATAATGAGTAACAAGCTTCAAATCTGTGTACACTCCATCTGTTCACCTCTCACGCCATCTAATAATATATTGGCTGACTGAGAAATCCAGGTAACAAGCAGACAATTTTCAGGCTGAGATCTAGAACTGGCTTTTTAAAGCTGCCAGTCACCTTGGTGAAGGGCTGAGTTTTATATTGAATCCAGCTCGGAAAGGATTATGAAAAAACATGAGTCACAGATAGAAATCCCATCCTCCTGTTAAATTGCTTCAGTGCTTCTCTGTCAGCCACACTTTCACCACTTATTACAACGATGTGCATTGTGTTTCAATGACTATAGATTATTTTATTTAACGGCTGCACAAACCGGCAATTAAAGAAAAATCATAAATAACAGAAAGAGGTCTAATACTCAAATCAATCACATTGCCATTTTCAGCAAGAATTCTTCAATGGTTCATCCAGATAATACATCTCTATCCTAACCATTTATTGAAAGGAACATTTTGTTGAAGATATGATTGCTGTGAGAATAAGGATGGTTTTAGAACAAAAGTATAGAATAAAATATTATTGAGAGACTAGTGTGTCAGGCCTTCTGAGTATCATTCAGCAATGACATGACCCAGAGAAATCATTCATTGTGTATATCTGGACTTTATATCTTGGCTATAATACCCAATGGCAGTGGCCTAACTATAGCCATAGCAGACCAGCAGCTGCTGTGGGGCCTGGGGTTAGAAGGGGGCCTCAATAGAGAGGCGGTTGAGGCAATATGGAAAACTAGAGTGCAAGTGCAGATTACACAGATCCGGTACTGTGTCAATAGGCTTGATTCTGAGCTGTCATTAGTCACAGATCTCCCTAGTTTCCCCCATCTGTGAGTAGATTTGTTGTTTTCACAGCTTCTGCTCATCCTCGTCATCACTCTGATATTAACCCTATATGTATGACACAGGCTAAAAAATCCCAGATTGCCTCTTCAACTAATAACAAATATTACCTTTTGAGTAGTGATCTTACTGACCATCAGAGGTGTGTTTATCCCATCGCACTCCAAAACGACATATCCTCATATGTAACTAAATGGGTGCTGAAATGGCTAACGGATGACCCCGTAAGAATAAAAGAGATAATGAGGTCACCAGCACACCAAGGTCCACTTCATCATTTCATCTTTTATTGACGTTTAGATAAACATGGTCGTAGAAGACGGAGATCACCAACACTCAGTCAAAAGCATTTGATTCTTTTGTATATTTATTGAAGAAACATGTCATAAGCATCATTTAGCCAACGTTTCGGGGCCATGCGTGGTCCCGAAACGTTGGCTTAATGACGCTTGTGATGTTTCTTTAATAAATAAGCAAAAGACTCCAATGCCTTTGACGGAGTATAGGTGATCTCCGTCTTCTCCGATTTTGGAAAACACGGCGCCAACCGTGCAATCACTACGAGCACCATGACCATTAATCAAGGTCCAGTTGCTGTGACAGGTGACACATCATAATACTACATAGATAAACATGGTGTCACAAGCAAATGCAACATTTCAGAAGCACATCTGGTCCCTTCATCAGGCAAAACAATGCAGCGATGTAACAATGACACATTGTTTTGCCTGATGAAGGGACTGCGTGTGGTTCCAAAATGTTGCATTTGCTTGTGACACCATGTTTCTCTAAACATCAATAAAAGACAGATTGATGAAGTGGACCTTTCTGTGATGGTGACCTCATTATTTCCTTTATTACAAGAGTGTCTGCTCACAATGGCAATTCTTTTGGCAGCTAAGACAGTAAAAACACATGTAAATCAGTCCTTTATTTAGTTGTTTGACTAGAGTTCCAGTTAAAGTGGAAGTAAAGTATGGTATGTTAGGGGAAAAAATCCCACCCCCGATGGTAGTTGCCATAATGTGCTAAAATGCACATCATATTAGCACATTATGGCCGACTTGAAAATGATCTCTTCCGGCGCTGTGCTGTCCACTCTCCCCTCTGTTGCTGGCGCTGCCAGATTCATTTCTTATTTTTCTGGGTTGGGCATCTTTACCCTCTTGATTGGCAGGGCTGACATAATGTAACTTGTGCACATGTGCAGGGGAGTTACTTCATTTTGGCATGCCAGGTCTGTGCACTTAGCTGCACATGTACGGCTTAGTGCATGGAAAAAAATGCTGACAGGCAGGTACGAGCATTTTTTGGCAGAATAGACTTACACAGTCTCTTCTGCTATTAAAAAAAACTGCCTGTCAGCAATTTTTAGTCAAGACATTTTACTTTTTTTACCCCTCTAAATTTTCAGTATGTACTGTTCTCGGCCAGTTTCCGGAAATTTTTACATATATTTATTCATGAATATTTTCAAGAACTCTTTAGAAATAACACTGTTAATGGGAATTAAGTGATGTGTTACAAAGCATCTTTTGTTTCTATGTCAACTGTGGGACAAAAAGCCCCAGCATTTTCCAGCACAGCATATTGAACTAGATCAATCCATAGAAGCAGGAAAATAGTGTGCTCATATGCAGATAAAACAGTTTTATTTTAAAGGCCCAGCAAGCCAGAGGAGTAATTTAGTTTAGTGATGAGGAGGGATTTTACAAAGATTAGTATCTAGGACAAATCAATATCTAGGCAGAAGCCATCGTGTAAGCAGCAATATTATGACATATTACCCCAGTGAATTGTTATCATGGCAGTTAATGTTGACAATTGAAATTGATAGTGATAATCGACACTGAGTCAGACGTGCGGCAGTTGAGTTCACTAAAAGACAGGCACTTGTGTTTTATGCATTAAAGAAAATTGCCCCGAATCATTTTGCTTGGCATCAAAACACTCTGCACTGCGAATCAAGCCATTTACACGATATTAACGGCAATTTAGCTTGAAGCCAGACCACTTAACACAGGAGCAAGTGTTCTGAGAAAAGAAGTAATTTCATGATAATCATACAAATCTATAGTGGAAATGAAGACGTCTGACACAAAACATTAAGGCATCATGGGCTGGTAATGCTATTCTACATTGGCTATTATGTGGTTTGGGCTGGAATAGATGGTATCCAGGTAAGCACAATTTTAGCATCATTTGATCCTATGCTTTTCAATTATAAACCAGCTTCTAGGATAAAGGCAAATGCAGACAGAAAAAAAAGACTAAAATGAAAGCGTATCTGCTGTACACCCAAAAGTATAGATTGCATATGTTGCAGCTTTCCAATTCTTAGACAAGGTTGTTGCTAGGGATGCACCAATACCATTTTTTCCAGCCTGAGTACTGATACTTTTCCTCGTCCATACCAATTACTGATACCTTTTTGTTTTTAGTGTCATTTGACAATTTTTTCTAAAACAATACAGACTAATGATTTTTGGACAGTGGGTGGAGTGCCAAGGCCCAGTCACAGCTGCAATCTGTGACCCTGGTAGTTCTGCCACTGGCTCCAAGCTGTGTAGAGAGACTGCAAATGTCAGTATTACATTATATAGCAAAGCAGAATACCACCAGCTATAGAGGACTACAAATCCAAGCAATACATTATGCAGCTATGCAGAATGGCACTGTCCATAGAGGACTACAGATCCCAGCAATACAGAATGTCACAGCTTATAGAGGACTACAAATCCCAGCAATACATTATACAGCAATGCCGAATACCACCTGCTATAGATGACTACAAATCCCAGCAATACATTATAAAGTATTGCTAAATAATATGAAGCCACATATTCTGTGTTGCTTTGTGGAAGTGGTCTGATGTCTCCAGGGCCTCAGGTGGGCTGTACAAGGTCTCAAATGGGCTCTTAGTTGGGATGTGCAGGGTCTTAGGTGGGCTCTTTAGGTGGGCTGTGCGGGCTCTTAGGTGGGCAGTGCAGGGTCTCAGGTGGGCTGTGCAGGGTATTAAGTGGGCTGTGCGGGCTCTTAGGTGGGCTGTGCAGGGTCTTAGATGGACTGTGCGGGCTCTTAGATGGGCGGTGCAGGGTCTTAGGAGGGCTGTGCGGGCTTTTACGTGGGATGTGCAGGGTTTCCGGTGGGCTGTGAGGCTCTTAGATGGGCTGTGCAGGGTCTCAGGTGGGCTGTGTGGGGTGTTTGCAGCATCTCCCCAGGGGTCCGTAGGCAGGTGGCAAGGGTTCACAGGAAGGAGGAGGATTAGATGTGCGCCCAGCGCTGTAAGCAGTGCCACAAGGTCCCCAGAGGGCTGCCGTAAGGTCCCCAGCAAGTGCAGGACCTTACAGCAGCTGCTTTTAAAAATATCGGTGCTTAGTATCTGGACATTTTCACAAGTACTCAAAATGCCCAGTATCGGTACTGATACCGGTAATGATATTAGTGTAACCCTAATGGTAGCATTAGTTTTCGTTTTTAGCTTTTTTTCTTTTATTTTCACCTTGTAATCTGGCCAGTAACTTCCTTTAACAGTAAGGTTATCATTAGTCCTGGTTTTGAGGGACAGGTAAACAGGAAACAAGTTTTCCTGATTTTCTATGCCTGGCAGTTTAGTCACAAGACTCTACTGTGTAGGCACCAACTGAATAGTTGCACTGTGGAGGACAGGTGGCAACCCAAAATGGCTAAAACCTTGTGTGTGCAAGTGCAGCAGACAAGATTGCAGCACATGTGCAGATGGCTCAACTGGTACTATTTTTGGCTGGCAAATGCACAGTGCAAGTGTACAGTTGGCACCTGTGCAGTCGAAAATCTGCCTGCCGCATGCTTAAACTGTGAAAGCGTGCTGCCCCAATTCGGTTAGTTGAAATGTGAATACAAGACTTTGCCTTTAGTCATGCTTCCTTCATTAGGATTGGGTGGTGTCACTCATTGAGTGCACCTGGCTGTGCAGCCTGGCAAGTCTGTGTAAATCTCAGGACTGAATAGACAGAAATGAAATGAATAAGCAGGCAAACCAGCTCCCTTATATGTATTTTCTCCTTCATTTCAATGGCACCCCAATGTACTAACTCAAAACAGCTGTGTTGCAGCACAACACAATGCACTAACATATATTGCCCTGTGCTGCCAAAAAATGCTGCATGCACTGGTAACGAGCATTATGTTCATTGGTGCAATGGGGTTACATTTATTCTGAATGGCACCCCAACACACTTGTGCTGCAGTGCAGAGCATCACAAAGCAGAACATGCACAATACTCCCATAAATGCTGCATGCACTTTTTTTGTGATTTGTTGCTTTAGCCAGTTAATGTAAATTAATCATCAGCCTTAACACAATGCATGTTAAGATGTGGCATAATGGTTTTGTCTTTCATTTACTCTTACTAATTTGCCTGGCTCATAATCAAGTTGCCTACAGGATGGTAGACTTTAACACTAATCAATGATTACTGACACTTGCTGTTTTAGTCTTACTTTTCAATAATGTTTTTGAAAATTTGTCTGTTTCAGCAAAATTTGTCTTTTTCTAAAACTTTGGTGATCACTAAAACCCAGATTTTCTCCCACCTCAAAGTCAGACAATTGATCCTTTTTGGTCAATACCAGGTATAGAATATCATCTTCTGTTAGGGCGGTTTATATTTTAAAGAACCCCCTTTCAATGCCTCTAATATATCTCTGCTCCTGCTTGTAAGCGCAGTTTGAAAACTCCAGTCCTGTATATCTAAAACTTTTCTCTTCATTGTCATTTGAGTTATCAACAGGTTATCATAATCCTTAGACTGTCCTGGGACACCAATTATAAGAGAAGATCCTTCTCTGGTTTGAAGGCAGACTCAGGGGGTTTTAAGTAGCTAATTGGTTTTCTGCATTAAAGTGACACTAAACTCAGGAGTTAAATCTTAAATACAAAAAGAGAACTATGCCCAACCTTTTTTTGTCATAGTTCTCTTTAGGATCACAGGAGGACATATACTAATGTCCTCTTGTAACCCAAAACTCAGCATATAGCGGGCTTTTGCCTGCTATATGCTGACAGTGCAGAGCCGTGCTGCACCCGGGAAGCATGAATGACAGCTGTATCAGACCAGAGGATCAGGAACTGAGTGATCAGCGGTATGTGATCTCTAAGTTCTCAATCAATAGAGCCGACCTGTGACAGCTTCAGTGTATTTCACTCTCCCCATAATTCTCCTTTAACTATTAACAAAAATGTATTTTATTTATGTATCAGTCGGCTGTAGCTTCTCAAATCATCTCTAAATTGGTGCTGACACTGTCCTTCCTTCTGGAGGGTGGCTAATTATGTTCCCCATGGTCCCTCTGTGGGATGTAAAGTAGCCACAGCTCCAAGCTCAATCACTGAGTGATACACAAATAAGATAGATTTTTGTTAATAGTTAAGGTACTTGATTGCATTTTTAAGATTTAACTCCTGAGTTTAGTGTCACTTTAATGTTAGTTTTATACTATCCTTTACATAAATGGCAACTCCACCCCCTGTTCCCTACTCTGTCTTTCATGTATAGTGTGTATTCTTCTTTCCCAGTCATTTAAAAACCCTGAGCCATGTCTCTGTAATTGCAGGTTATCGCTGGATATAAATACTGTCAGCTCACAATACCTGGTACATAAACTATGAGCATTAGTACTCATGATGTGACAAATAGACTACTGTTGGATTTTACTACCAAAATATTTACCTGCATTAACCATCCCATTAGTCAAGTTCTTAGAAACGCAAACCCTCCCACTAGGGACGAAAATATTCCTTATTAATTAAATCTCTGTACCCATTTCTCAGGTTAACTGCTTGTCCAAAAAACTGATCTCCATACTTTGTAGCTCAGTACCTTTGGGTGAGGGATGCAGATCATCACTTTTGTACAGCTCAATATCAGACCACCTGCAAACACCTGACTAACATAACTGAAACCTTTAGCTGTACACCATTTTTTTCAATTACACATTGAACACTAGAATAGGAAAGACTTTCCATTTTTGTACATTATAAACAGGTATGAGCTTTGAAAATGTAAGGGGACAACCTACCTTGCAAAGATCCTCGCCCAATTTCTGAAAATGTTGCTGTACAGAAGGCACATTGTTCTGGGACAAATCATTTGTATCACATTGCACAATAGTGACACTGCACTCTTGACTAGCTTTATTGATAGTATTTCATATGTGAATCTTATGTCAGCTGCCAGTAGAACCAGCTAACCATCTAACGCCTTCCGATACTTCCACAATGTTTCCTAAAGGAACATCTCAGCTGAATTACCAACAAGAAGATGACTTCTTCATTTACAAACCTCATCCTTGTTGGTTTGCAACATCAGATACAAAATTTAGTTTTAGCAAAACCAATTGCCTTCTCATGGACCTCCATCTTATGCCCAAAAGGCTTGCCATTCCCACAAACTTGCAAACTTTGTTTAGTTCAAAAAGAACAAAATGAGGGCTATAGAGAGACACACACAGGTTAATGGTCCACAGCCCACACTCTTCTTGACCCAACAGATGTCCACATTGCCCTTCCCCTGTATAGTATTTGAGGAAGAGGTAGAATTTTGCAAGGTAGCTAACCAAAACAATTAGCTTAGCTAGCTTTCTGTTCTCAGGCTGAAGGGCACAAACCAAGGAATCCAGATGAACAGTGTCCCCACATACACCAATCTGCATACAAACAGGACGGAACCCAGCTTCCAAAGAGTACTAAACAAGTATTACACTGAACTAAACCAGACATCTTCAAAAATGATTTGTAAAATTAAACAGGTACTTACCAAAGACAGTCTACTGTTTTCAAACTCCCGCTGTTCACAAACTACTAATAATATTTAACATATGCAATTTTGTCCACTGCACTCACACAGAATTTTGCTCAAATCACACATCTGTCACCTTTCTGGCTTTTTACACACAATGGTCTATGTATGATTTGTACTGTTTGTAAGGGACATAATTCTACTCTCACATAGTAAGATTTACCACTCTGTGGGGTAGTACATTGATCACATTAATTATTTGCAATAATTAAGCGGACAGGGAGTGGTCCCTCCAGGAACTGGGCAACACGTTAAAACACTTATGCCAAAGAGGGAGCTGGGATTTATTTATTTATTTGTATAAATGTGAGAAAAGGGGGTTATCTAGGATGTGGGTCTTACTTCAATGTTTAAGGTATAGATACACTATGAGAGTCTATTTATTTTTCACCCAATTTCTAAACAATTTCACTTATTATTCACATATTTTTGAGATTGAATCCTATATGAAAAATCATGTAGTCAAGAACCAGCTGCACTCCTTACCGGAATAGTAGTAAACCTGCTAAGCAGGTGGGTGCTTGTAGTGACCACGGACGGCCCCGTGGAAAATGCAGATCTAGTAAGGATTGTCACTAGCACATCAAACGTTTTGAAGCAAAAAGTCCTTTATTGACAAATCGCCATCCAATACAAGCGCTTTCGGGGTCTCAGCAGTACCCCTTCATCAGGCTCAGAATGACACAGTAGAGCATACCATCACCTTTAAATAGACATACCAGTGCATATTAAAAACAGACCACTCCCACCAGTTGCAGCTGGAAAACTGTACATTCCTGCCATTCTACAGTCAAATAAGGCTCACCTGTAATCCACTCATGTACACAGCGAGTTGTAATGATATGGGCGTTAGCTGGAGGTAACATTTGCCGGTTGCCTAGGGTACAGGACGCTGAAGCGCAAGATAACCATGCCCCCGTAGCCGGCGCGATGTGGAGCGCAGAGTGGCTGCGGCTTCCGTCCCCCGGCAGAGATCATTCGTAGGCCACACCCCCATCAGCCGGCGCATGCGCGATATGGAAGGCAGGAAGACTTTGACTTGCACTCCAGGCCGACATCATTCGTTGGCCAATCGGTTGTCGGCGCATGCGCAGTGGACAAGAAGCGAACTGCAGTCATAAGCATAATCTGATTGAGGGCGACACCAGTGTCAGCGCGGCAACAGTGCAGGCAAAAGACATACCCCATTAACAAACCACATTAGGATAAGATAATGCTGACAATGGTGGTGTACATATAAGCCCACAGGATTAAACATGTTAAGCATATTCATATAGGGACACATCATTTAACGTTGTATGTATATATAATCGTATAAAAGAATACATTCGGGCCATAAGTCATGGTGTCAAGCACACAGGGGAATGTAAAAACAGTAAAGAAGACCGTAAATCCTATATGTCCAACATTAAGGACAGTAACATTATTGCTTATACATTGATAACCATCTGGAAAACATCCCTATTTGGTCCTCATGAAAAATTATGAGCATGCAGAAAAAGAGCAAGAGCAACACGCCCCAAGATTTCTCCACTGACTACGCTATGGGTAACTGTTTTAGTGTGTCCTTCTCTTCCTTTACTTATGGAAACGATAGGATTTATATCTATCATTTGTGGTTCTTTAGTGGTCCGTGAAACGCACTGGCAGCTTTGGGCGAACTTTTATCTCACTTCCTTCTGTTTGCTTTGTTCCCTGGATGGTATCCGCAACAATGTTGTGTGTACCATACCGTTTTCTCCCCCCGCAACTACACCCCCCACACCACCTATCTCCCACACACCCGACTACTTGCTACTCAGGGTCTTGGGGCGCGTTGCTCTTGCTCTTTTTCTGCATACTCATAATTTTTCATGAGGACCAAATATCATTACTAATAAAGCGGAGTTAATTGAGGATATTGTTATTGGGGAGACACTGGGAAATAGTGATCACAATGTGATTACTTTCTATATTGGATACAGGAAAGGGAAGCAGGCTGGTAGGACAAGAACCCTTAATTTCAGAAGGGCTAACTTTGATAAACTGCGCCACCTAGTGGGGGACATCAAATGGGAAAATTTATTTCACCAACTGAACTCGGACCAAAAGTGGGAATGTTTTAAAAACACCTTACATATTGCCATTGCCAAATGCATACTGTTGGGTAATAAAAGTAAAAGATCACAAACAAAACCTGTATGGCTTAATAAAATTGTAAAGCATCACATAAGGGAAAAGCGAGTGGCATTTATAAATTATAAGATGAAGGCGACGGCATTGTCGTTCATTAACTACAAAGAATGTAATAAATGATGCAAACTAGCAATACGGGCAGCTAAAATAGAGTGCAAAAAGCATATTGCCACATATTACAGAATTCGTTCAGGATAAAGACAAAATAAATGACAACCAGCATGGGTTTAGGAAGGACCGTTCCTGTCAGACTAACCTACTGACTTTTTACAAGGGGGTAAGTATGTGGAGCGCAGAGTGGCTGCGGCTTCCGTCCCCGGCAGAGATCATTCGTAGGCCACTCCCCCATCAGCCGGCGCATGCGCGATATGGAAGGCAGGAAGACTTTGACTTGCGCTCCAGGCCGACATCATTCGTTGGCCAATCAGGTGTCGGCGCATGCGCAGTGGACAAGAAGCGAACTGCAGTCAATAGCATAATCTGATTGAGGGCGACACGGCTACTAAATTTAAACATGTTTACGTTGGAAGGAGATTAAGGGGGGACATGATTTTCATGTACAAAATGTTCCATAGTCATAGCAACATTAGCAACAAACTCTTTGAGATTAATTCTGTAACAAAGACTAGAGGACACCACCTAAAACTGGTTTAAAAAAAAATTCGAACGCGAGGGGGGGGTTCTTCTCAGTTCGCGCGGTTAGGGTCTGGAACTCACTGCCTCAAGCGGTAATTTCCGCAATTAATCTGGAATCATTCAAGAGGCTTTTGGACGACTTCCTGAGAGACCGAAATGTACAAGGGTACAGGTATGCTTAAGAATGAGAACACTCATGGACCTATATACACACACACACACACACACACACAACAGGTTGGACTTGATGGACTTATGTCTTTATTCAACCTCAAATACTATGTAAAATAGGGATGTTTTCCAGATGGTTATCAAGGTATATGCAATAATGTTACTGTCCTTAATGTTGGACATATAGGATTTACATAACATAAAAATTAAACTTCATACTCTCTAGCATCCACAGCTCCAGCCTTTCCACCTCTTTACTTTAGTCGTGTTCTCCAAAATGCATGCCTGCATGTGCACTGGAAGTAATTGTGTCTGTAATATCACTGGTTGCCAGGAGCTCGGGGGCACACTGGCAGTGCATCCTAGGTTGCTAACAGCTGTGTGGGGAGTTGCAGAGCCCTTAAACATCTCCCTGCCTGGCTCTTAGTGGCATCACTCTCCACCAGCACTACCCCCCCCCCCTGATTGTGCACCATCCAGTAACATAGTTTGGTAAGAAATGTAGCAGAATACATTTTGGTCTAAATGTATTCCTCAACGTAGGGCAAACTGTAGGCAAACATTTTTGGTACTTTTTTCTTTATATAGTAAACAAATTAAAAAACCTCAGTGGTGATTCAATACCACCCAAAGAAGGCTCCATCTGTCCCTGAAAAATTAAATAAACTTAATTTCAGTACAGCGTTGCATGAGAGAATAAATGTCAGTCAAAGTACCTCAGCGCTTAACACTGACAAACGGCTTGGACAGGAAGTGGGTTTAACACCCTTTTTAAAATGATGGTTCTGGTACAAATCATTGCATAAGGTATTTTTTTATAGCAGTGGCCTCAGTAGCTCCTGGGGGCAACTGACAGCAAATGCAGAGCTATGTATGCCCTGTGTACTTCTATTAAGTTTTTTTTGGGTGTGTATAGCATGCCTGGTGTTCACAACTGGTTAAATATTTTCAGTCCTGAAATATCCTAAAGTATTTGCATATTCATTCAAGCTGAACTCCAGCTCAGTAGCTAAATAAACCAATAAAATAGATGTAAGGGAACTGTACCAGCGATAGTATAGTTTGGCCAAAAATCACAGTATCAAATCACCTCCCCACCTGTCTGATTGGATAATGAAGGCTCAGCAAACTGAAGAGGTCATCCCTCTGCTCACTCTCCTTATATACATATGCATGCAGCAGAGCCTGATTGGCTCCTAGTGCTACCCTTCCCTCTCCTAGTCTCAGTGCACTGTATAGGGCTAAAGAAGACAAATGAATGTATTAACTGACAATTTTTTGTGCTGCAGAACATCTCTTAGCAATTTAGGAACTTGCCTGACAGCATTCTGTTTTTTTATTCTGCAGTGTCCTCATTTGTACCTAGTATTCTTACTCTGACATGTGGATTCATTAGAAATAATAGGAAAGGCAAATCAGTTTGAGAACCTATCAACCAGCTTATTCAATTAATAAAAACCCTGCTTGCTAAAATACATACACTGGCATGCTTCATAATGTTGATGCGATTAATAAATGACAGAAACTTTTTTTTGTAAGCTAACCTTATTATCATTATCTAAGCCATGATAGTGGAGGGATCTCGATTGTTAAGGAGGGGTCTGTTGGTATACAGTTAAATCAAATGTGTAAAACATCATAGCCTTCAATGGCTAAATTACCCAAGACAAGTAAGGGGATAATGCAGGAGAGTGAAATAGTTAAAGTATTAATATTGTTACCCATGTTGTTTCATGCATGTAGTAGCTTTTAAAGTATCCATTTTGTCCACCAAGAAATATAAAGCAAATCTCTGCTTCCCCTATATAAATTGTGGGATGATGGGTGGAGAGGGTTTACTGGGATAAAAAAAAAATGTTTACTTTTTCTTATTGAGGATCAAGAAAAGGTTACAAAAATAAACAATAACCAATGTGCATCAATAGGAAGAAAAATATCAGTAAAGGAAATTGACAAGAAGCATTGGTGGAAGAGGGACACATCAAAGAAGCCAGATACAAGCAATACAAATGATAACAGAAGCAGAAACAGTAAAAGGGGGATCCGGCGGCGTCAAGTCAATGTCATGTGATCCCAGACCAAAAAAGGCAGCTATAAAAAAATATAAACATCAGAATAATGCTCACAATTGAATTGGGGGATCATTAGATAACATTCTAATAGTGTAACGGGGTTAAGGCAAAACATTGAATACGTTTTTGTTTTAATGAGACCGGTAATGTATCAATGAAAGACTCCCAAACATAAAATAATGTCTGAGTTCTCAATTCTTTTTGGAGGGTTGTTTCAATCCAGTGCATTCGAAAAACAAGCAATCTGTTTAAAAAAAGAGATAGGGATGGTGGATCTGGATTCTGGACATATTCATTGATGTAGATTGCTTTATTTCCCACCAATGACATAATGATTAGTAATTTCCTGCAGCCCGAGTTGATCCTAGCCCCATGCAATTGTAAGGTACCAAATATCATCCAAGACGGAGATAAAGGCATATCATTTACTAAATGACTTTGCCAATTGTTTCCAAAAGGATTTCATGCGAGGGCAGGTTCAAAAAGCATGATAAAAATCTGCCGGTTCATAACAACACACTTAAGACATAAGATAAAGAACAAAGGTCCATAAGAAAGTGAGGGGAAATATAGGCGCCCCGATAGATCCTAAGCAGCATTTCCCTATGGCTGGAGGCAGTTATAGTGTTCGAAGCCTTCTGAAATAGAGATGGGTCGCTCATGAGCGATCCGGATCTATTGAGCGGTTCTCTAAGATGACTGAATGAGCGGTGGCTCAGTAAAAATGTGTGCTGGTTCTCGGTTCTTTGAAATATCGGGAATGTCAATGTAGAATGAATAGAAGATCGGCATTGTAATATGACTCTAGAGCAGAACTCAGCTTCTGCCAGCCCCGCCCACCCCCTCCCTGCAACCAATCACATCTCTGAACTAGCTACAGCCCTCTAGCAGCTCTGAGTCACAGTACATGGAGTCTAAGACTCGTGAGTCAGATGGGAAGTTCGGATCTTCACATGAATCGGATCTTCAACTGAATCAGATCACTTGCTGAGTCGGTTCACATGCTGACTCGGTTTACTTGCTGAGTCGCTGAGTCGCAAGTGAACCGAAGCTCAGGAGCTGCCTGACTCTTCATAGATCTGAATCAGAAGACTCTGATCAGAGGACTCAAAAATGCACATGTTTAAATCCCTTAGGTAGGCTACACTGTAGCCTAACTAAGGGATTTAAACATGTTTTTTTTTTCTTGTAAATCATATTTTCTAAAATTATTATTTCAAAATATAAATACATTTGTTTTAATCCAGAAGCAATGGTTTTACTTTTAAAATAACTCCTGTTCCCTCCCTCAAAATACACCCCCGTCTCATTTCTTCTCCTACTATAGTAAAAACAGGTTTAGTGAACCATGAGCCATTTGAAAGATCAGGATCTTTTCAGTGAGCAAACCGTTGAGGAGCGCTCATACGGATGAACCGTTTTGCCCATCTCTAAGACTGCAGAACTTTGGCAGCAGACATATCGGTGAAATAATTGGTTCATTTCGAGAGGCCGGTAGTACGTGTACTATAATCTAAGTGTGGTCTGTAACACGCATAGGTCTGTAACACAAGAGATAGCACCCTTGAATGGATTTGGTTCCCATAACAATTTGTCTAGGGGATTATCCCAGTCTGCAGCAGAGAATTTCTTAGGTACGCTCTGAACATAGGAGGAGCGCATTTTGAAATATGTAACAAGTCCAGAGTTTAAAAAGGGAATTATTCTTATAGCAGCCTGGAAGGTGAGCCGTTTACGTGTAGGAAAATCAATAAGGGGACAAACAGTTATGGGCCCACATGGCGCCCAATCTGTGACCTAAAGGGTAAGGAAGAATCAAAATTACCCCAAAAAGCAAGAAAAAAGTGGAGTGACTATTCAAGTGGCATATATTGCAAAGTTTATGCCAAACAATCCAACAAGAATAAAGAAGGGGGGCAGAGACCACCTCGAGGGGTAAGAGTTGTTTGTGCAAATTAAGCATATACTGTATTACAAATTAAGGTTAGATATAGCATTCTGATCAAGATCAGTCAGTATAAATGCTTGTGCTGTGGATCTAATCCTTCAGATAAAGAGTCATAGCAGCATAAGAATATAGCTCCAGGTCTGGGAAATTCAATCCACCATTTTTAATAGGCTGCTGAAAACTAGATAAACTCATTTTAGAGTGCCTTCCCGCCCAAATGAACCTTTGAAACTGCTGGGTGAGAATTTTGATACCTGAGTGGCTAAACAAGAGGGGCAAAGTCTGCTATATATAATACATTGGGAAATAGCAGCATTTTGATTAAATTAATCCTCCCCATACTAGACAGTGAAAGGGGTGACCATTTTGTGAGCAATTCTGTATTGCTTTTTTTAATAAAGTAGGAATATTAACAGCATAGAACCTGTTAGGGGTTTGGGGATAAATACTCCAAAATATTGGATTTTATCCCCACACCATATAAAAGGGAAGGGGGCACTCCAGCGATGCTTTGTACAGGTTGTAAGGTACAACGCCCTGGATTTGTCGAAATCTATAGTATAGCCCGAGATGTAGCCATAAGTTTCCACCAAAGACAATATGCTAGGTGAGGCCATCTTTGGGTTTGAGATATATAATGACAAATCATATAGTTTAAGCTTGTCTCCCAACTAAAAGATAATTATATGGACATATTCACAGTTAATTTTCCTGCAGTAAACACATTAATTTTATGCCATTAAAAAGCATATCAAGAAGAAATCCCATTCTTTCCTTTGTGGCTGGCTACAGCTCGCGGTATACTGAGACCACCGCAGCCGGGACGGATCCCGACATTACTGTCGAGATCCACACAGCTGCGTTATTGACAGCTGGCTCTGTCTATCTAGAGGCAGAGCCAGCTGTACCCGCCCCCTCGCGCTGGAGGATCGGACAGGGGAGGGGGGGGAATCCCTACAGGGAGCCGTGAGTGACAGTCACGGCTCCCTGAAATCTGGAGCGATGTAAAACACCAGTAACCCCGATTGGTTCTGATGAAGGGGGCGTGCCCCAGAAACGCATAAACCATTTATCAATACAGGGATCGAAAAAAACTATATATAACTTTGTTTTACCTTTACCACCCAGTTCAGTAGACATGGGCTCGAACATCGGCAGTTTGTGTGTTCAGCTGCGCCTTGTGAAGCCCTGACTCTGATGACTTTGCCCAATCATGGCTCACCTGTCAGATCCCGTACAACTGTAAACAGTTGGGCGAAACTAGCTGTCATTACTAGCTCCGCCCAATTGTTTATATGTTGCCGGCATCTGTCAAAATGCCATTCTGCAGTCGTCGTCGTCGTGGACTACACTGGACGTCATGATTGACCTTGGATTACGGCGGTGGATCCATTTTTTGGGGGTATTTTTTTTAAATAAAGGATTTTTTCAAAAGTCTGTTTTGTTTTTTTTTACAATTTGATGTAACCCTTTAGTGAATGGGTAGGGGTACAATTACCCCTTACTCATTCACAACGGGGGGGACACATTTGGGTGCTCCTTTATTAAGGGGTACCCTGATGTGAATAAGCCCCCTGCCCGTACCCCCACAACCAACGCCCCAGGGCTTGTGGGGAAAAGGCCCTTGTCCCCATCAGCACGGGGACTAGGTGCTTTTCCAGGGGCGACCCTGGAGAAGAACCCTCAGTGCTGAGTGAATGTGGCCTGGTATCACAGGGGGGGGCGCTCCCCCCCCCCCCCCCCCCCCCCTTTCCGGCCCTACCAGGCCTGTGCTCGGATCAAGGTTCTGGTATGAAATTTTAGGGGGAACCCCACATTTTCCCCCCAATTTGTGGGGGTGGGGTTCCTCCTTAAAATTCCTACCAGACCTTAAGGGCCTGATATGACTTTGATGGGAAACCCCACACACTTTTTTATTGTTTGTGAAGGGGAACCGCACGCTTTTTTTTAATGTAATTTGTTTTCTTTACAAATGTAATTTTTGCTGCAGCAGGTTCTATACATGGTACAGATCCGCCACTTTACAGACAGGTTAAGGGGACCCCCCAGGCACAATATTTAAAGGAATTTTTCATTTTTATTGTTTCACTTTAAGTGATGTTAAAATCACTGCTCCTTTAAAAACTGTATTTTTTAAAAGTGTTTTTTCATTGATTTATGTCCCCAAGGGCAGTACCCGGATCCCCATACGTTTTTATGGCAAATAACTTGCATATAAGCCTTCAAAATGTGGTCAATTGATTTTCAAAGTTCTAGCCCCATAGAATGGCATTAAGTTCGAGTTCGATTTCAAACTTTTTTAATGTTCCAAAGTTCGAACCGAACACAGGGGTGTTAGGCCCATCACTAGTGTTCAGGTGTGAGACCTGAAATGGTTATTGCTGAGGCACACTTGGCTGCAAATAGCAGACAACTCCTATAATACAAAATAGCTCATATGTCCTGTAGTATAACTGCATTGAGCAGTAAAATAATATTTATTTTTAACTGGTGACCCTTCCTTTAACACACTACCTAGACAATGCTCACTCACTCATCTATGGAAAAACAGGAACAGGAACAGGACAGAAAAGTGTTAATTTACTAAAGGCAAATAGGCAGAGCTTCCCCTTATTCACTAAGCTAAGGAAACTTTTCCCTTAACTAAAGTTAGGCTCTGCTGATTTCCATCATCCAATCATGTGTAAGCAAATATATTATTTTTTGTATTCTACTTGCACAGGTAGCATTGCCTAAAGTTGTTGGGTATTCTTTGCAAAGTGAACGTTCACCACATTCACTAAGCTAAGTGAAAATTCCACTCCAAAGTGAACAGCCTGTTTGTCCTTATTAAATAAACACTGTAGTGTCTTAGGATTTGAAAACACCTTCCCCTTTCCTCCTTTCAATAAGATAGGGAGAGGTGATCTGTAGTACGCATAGGTGAACTGGGCAGGGCTGATAATACTGTTTGAGATGACACTGCAGGGTGCACCAAATGTTGCCAGCTCACCACATTTCTAAAAGCATCAACAGTTATGTTCTGCACTTATCAAACAGATCATTTTGTGTATTTAACAAACCAGAAGGGACACATAGGAGAAGTTCATTGTTAGGGTTGCCATACACTTTAATATTTTTTTTATTAAAGATATTGTTCCAATATAGACTGTGAAATGCACACCTATATTTACAGTATCT
>NW_017307090.1:503576-519331 GCF_000935625.1 Nanorana parkeri
ATAAAAAAGTTTACAGAGTTAAACAGAAGAAAGCCAAGACGTCTTACATTTATCATAGATATATCATGAAGGGTGTATCATAAAAGAGAAGAGAAGTACGATCTGTCAAGATGTCAATGGGGTAGACAGAGACCAAAGGAGCCATGGGTTCCATGGAATTGTTGAAATGTATTTTCTCTCAAGGCTAAAAGTCGTACATATTCATAACGGAGCTGTATTATCCTAATGGTTTCAGTGGAATTCACAGCGATAGAGTTTTTCCAGTATCTGATAATAGTTAGTTTAGCAGCAAGGAGAATATGGATTGTGATAGGACACAGATGGACAGGATAAGCATCAACTCCCAAATGTAGCAGTTCTAAACTGGGAGTAGGTGTGGAGATGCATCTTGTAACGGAAGAAATATTTCGAAAACACTTTCACCAAAAACTAGTGAAAAACTTTAAAGGGTTATTAAACCCTCAGTGGTTTTTGCATATATATATATATATATATATATAAGAGTATAAGCCGAGGGGGGCACTTTTCAGCAAAAAAAATGGGCTGAAAATCTCGGCTTATACTCGAGTATAGTTATACTCGAGTCGAGTTTTTACAAACTTTTAAAAAGGGTTTAAACTTACCTGTGTCTTCGTCGCACACTCCCGTCCTAACATCTGAAGAGTCTCGGGCGGCCGCAAAGTATCTTGGGGCGGGCGCAAGGTAACTCTATGGAGCAGAGGGGAGGAGGACATCGTGCTCCCCTGTCAGAGGGGAGGAGGACAGAGGAGTCAGCCCTGGATCGGAGACCCGCACCAGCACTGGAAGGACAGCAAAAAAGGACAGTAAAGAAGAAGATGATCGGATTAGGAGGCATAATTTAAGGCAAGTTCCTACAGCAGGATTGGGAAGGTGGAAAAAAAAGTTTGACTTTAATGTCACTTTAAGACCAAATGGTGTGTAGTAAATGTCCTATTTTTTGCGTATATTATTTGTGTTCAAAGCTACAGAGTAAAAAATATTAAATTTCTTTTGTCAAGTAAATATGCATACATATATTTCATATTTGCGATAAAAGTACCCAGCAGGTGAAGCTCTAAGCTACTTTACCCTTTTGATTAAACTGGCTTTACTGTTTTGCTGTACACAACATGTGTTGTGAACGGAATATAGGAGCATGGGCACAAATCACAAAAATAATCAGATTTTGAGGTCCAGTTCACACCAAAATCGTAAGGGTATCGTAAGTCAACGAGGGTAATTATAATTTCCGATTTCCTTCAGATCCATTGCTTTGTGATCTGTTATTCAACGGATGCCAACACAAGGGCACTGAAAAATTAATGGGTGTGAATGGGGCTAGTTCATTACATTGTGTTACGTTTTGCTGAAAAAAGCAGGGCATGTTTTTTTCAGCGCAGCGCAACTGAATGGAGCAGCGTGAACTGGTCCTATTCATACCCATTCATTTTTTGGGTTACCTTCCATTGCCATCCGTGGACATCCATTGAAAAACACATTGCAATGGCTCTGGTGTGAATGGGACCTTAAGGCACAAAATGATAGCATTTTTAAGTGTTTTAAAATATACATTTTTATTTGATATTGAAAATTGACTGTTAAAAATATATATCTTGCCACCATATGTGAATAAATATCATGCACACTGTACAATAAAATAAAACCAAAATATAATTGACACTACAGTTGTTTTGTTTCCTTATTTGTGTACATTTTTTACATCCCTGTTTGCTTATGCCTCAATTTACCCCTACAAATAATACATTCCCAATAGTCTTAGATATTATAAATATACATTTGCATTGTTTATTCTTTACATCATTCTTATGAATATATATAGTGGTTTATTGGACCACGGATAATTCATTGCGTTTTACGGGCACAGAATAGCCCGCTTCTTCAGAAAAACATCAAAGAGAATTCTAAAGTAGTCAGAAATTATTACATACGTTACAAAATGTATTTTACAAGTAACAGCATTTTTTTTATCTTTATACAAACTCAGTACAGACATCTTCATATTCTGCAACACAGACCCCTGAAGGTGCACCAGGATTACCTAGCGCAAGCTCCACAACCCAAAAAAGTGTTTCTTAGGCTTATCACTGAGATAGGTACTACTGTGGTGGATGGCTGTCATGTGTATGATGTCTAAAATACTAATATATACTGAAATAGAACTCCGGAGAATTGCCAAAGAAATAGACTGGAACTCCGTAAGCAAGTAACTGAAGTCCCCTCTGATTGAAAAAAACCAAGGGCTTGTAATGATCTAAAGCAGCTCAGCCAGCTATGGGGCCTGCACTGGGGGGAAAGGTCCAGCTGCGTGGGAGAGAAATTTGGTTGGCTCTATTTTAAAAACCATTAGTGGTGCATTGGATATTACAGACCTACAGTGCTGTGCATGGAAAGACGCTCTTCCCTATGCAGCCTAGACTTGCTGCAGAGAGCCTTTTATATTAAAGTGAACCTGAACTCAGGAGTTAAACCTTAACAATGCATTCAAGTTCCCTAACTATTAACAAAAATGTATCTTCTGTGTGTATCACTCAGCTGTAGATCCTCCAATCATCTCTGAATGTGTGCTGACACTGTCCTTCCTTCTGGAGGGTGACTACTTTTGTTCCCCATGATCCCTGTGTGTGTTGTAAAGTAGCCACTGCTTCATGCTCAATCTCGTGATGGACTACAATCTCAGGTATAGTTTGCTAATTTGCTTTGAGGTTATGCTTCCTCAGTGCAGTGACACCATTTTTTCAGGTATTTATATAGCACTGACAATTTATGCAGCGCTTTACATACTATTACCTATTACAATACTGATGTTATATCAGGAAAGTATATGCTGGAACTTTACAACTCCTTTTAGAGAATTCTCCTATGTCATTGAGTTTTGTTTTTCTCCTTTTGTATACATTTATTCTCTAGTAAACGTTTCACACTCCATTCCTTAACACGATGCCCCTACATTTCTTGTTGGCTTGCAGTTATACCTGTTCTCTCTAATCTCTATGCTATGACGTTTGAAGTCTTTTAAGAAATAATTGGCCCAAGTTTCAATAGCGATATAACTATTTTGTTTTGTCTACAAGGGTCTGCTTCTGGTTAACCAAATGAGCTGTTTTAAATATGTCATGATACAATAAAACACATACATCTTACATACCGTATATACTCGAGTATAAGCTGTCCCGAATATAAGCCGAGGTACCAATATCTATTATTATCTGAAAATCCTTCTAAACAACTATCTCTTTGCTTGCTAAAAACTGACATAAATCCTGCCTCTTCTCCACTGTATCCAAAATTTAAAAAAATTGAAACTGAACTGTAAACCTTGAGGGGTACACAGGAAGTATAACCTTTCTGCTTTGTACTTCCGTTTTTTCCTCCAGGAACTTCTGTAATGGACCCATTCACCCCCATGCCATTCCTTAGCAATCTGATCCTGCCTGATCCTGCTGCGTGATGACATTTCCCATACACACTCACTGCAGGCAGCTTGCTTTCTCACACATATATAATGCCTGATATAAATATATATCCCTACTTTCTCCCAACTACCAATCAGATTTAACCTTGTAAATACAATTTAAAAGAGTCTGGAATTTAGGTGGAATTCATCACTTAAACACTTGTCAACAGTGAGTGGCAGACTCATGAATAAAAAAAAGGGGACAATGCATCTGTCTCATAGTACTACTTTTTTGCTAAAACATGGAGATTCCAAAAAACACAACACCTTATATCACAAAGGTTAGAGAAAGAAGCACCCTACATCCATCCCAATAAAGAGAAAACGTCTCCTCTAAAACGTTAGCAGTGCAGCTGTCTTTACCTGTTGTGCACTCTATTAACAAATAGCACATACATAAATGTAATTCCAGATTCAATCCCCCCAGGCAGATAGTATGCAGAAGAAACCATGAACATTTTTTGCAACATCGTTATGCTACTGCATCTCAGGACTCAAATGTGTTAATACACAGCCCAGCATAGTTGTTATTGTCTGGTTATTGTGTGTATAGTGTAACTTTCACTCAGTCCCAATCACAGACCATTTATACAGAGATCAGGTCCTGGGAACAGGACTATTGAAGCCACTCCCATTTTCAAACCCTGTTATTCAGAGTGGGAACAGCGTATATATATGTCCATATATATCTGAGGATTTCACTGCTGATAATAATTTCCGGAACATGGGCTGACTATTCGCCATTGCCAAACATTTAAATAATAGGAGTGTTAAGAATGCTAGCCTGTGTTCACAGATACCATGTATATGTCATTTTATTTGTATCAAAAAGTCAACAGCTCTATTGAGAAGCCTGTGTGAACTAGCCTTATGGTTTGTTTTTCTATTCTTTTTTGTATTGTGTACCCACTGTCGGGCCTACAAAACTATCTTTTGATTTTGTTTTGTTTTTTTCTAAAATGTTTAAGAAACTTCTATTAATTAAAAAAAGTCACCAGATCTTTAGCACATCATAAAAAGCACCTGTTCAATAATCCAAGTTAGGTATAGGCAGGCTCTGCTGAATGTGACCATATTAATCCAAAGACAATTCAGATTCATGCCAGCAATTATAAACTGTTCAGATAATAGGACTGCAGTCGAATTATCATTAAGAAAAAAATCCAAAGCGCCAATAATGACCAACAGATGAAAATGAAGTGCAAGCGAGGATAACTAGGGGTGCTGCCCCACTTCAGCCTGGGAAGATGCAACACTATGGGAGAAAAGAAAAGAGAAGGGCGCCCACCCTAGTGTAGATGGTTTTTAATAATGTGAGCTAAAGTACAAGGTAAAAACATACTCACAAAGGAGAATCAGTAAAATCATATGAGATGAGCCAGAACGATATCTGAATATCAGCTGCACAGATGCCTGTGTATCAACACAGGACTCCTTTTGATGACGCGTTTCCGGGGCCTGTTCAGTTCTGACGAAGGGGGCGTGGCCCCGGAAACGCGTCATCAAAAGGAGTAATGTGTTGATACACAGGCATCTGTGCAGCTGATATTCAGATATCATTCTGGCTCATCTCATATGATTTTACTGATTCTCCTTTGTGAGTATGTTTTTACCTTGTACTTTAGCTCACATTATTAAAAACCATCTACACTAGGGTGGGCGCCCTTCTCTTTTCTTTTCTCCCAGTCGAATTATCATGTTCAGGTCCAAATATCCAGAGATTGTCATTCTCCCTGGATGTGACAAGTGTGTTCGAGATCAAGGGCAGCATGCAGATGCTTGTTTAAAGCCACACTCTGGGCAAAGTTATAATTTACACACTGCACTGGGTGTGTAAATTATTATAAAAAATCTGGGTGTTGTGTGCAGAGGGTATCTGCAAAGTATAGAAATCTTTCCTTGCAGCATGCTGTCCCCTGCACACAATGCCCAGCTTCTGGGCACTGAGGATAGGGGATGATGGATCTAGAGCTGTAAATTGCCCTGGTCGCATCACCTGCACCTCCTCACTCTCCTCTATTCACCAAATATCTTATTTTTTTAAAGAATCTAAATACATTCTGTGATTGGAGGAGGAGAGATGATGTCACACCCCTGCCCCTCCTCCAATCACAGAATGTATAGTATTGTTTAAAATAGTACAAAACATTTTCTGAATGAAGGATAGTGAGGAGGGGTAAGTGATGAGACCGATGCTCTGTACTGCTTGGGTTGATCTTTATACTTCATAGCCACCCCCTGCACATAACACCTAGGTTATCAATTTTAATTTACACACCCAGTGTGGTGTGTAAATGATCATTTGCTTGAAGTGTGGCTTTAGGCATCAACGCATTTCGTCCATTTGCTTTCCTTCTGCGGGGTTTTGAATATTCTGCAATCTGTACATTTTAACAATAAAGTGGTGCGATGTGACAGGTGCCATGACCCTCCGTTTTTGTACTTTTTTAAAATAAGAGTCATGTTAAAACTTGTCGTGGAAGTCTGAATGTGTCCGAAGATTCAAAAAGCTGAAAGAGAGTAAATCATACAGCTCAGACTTAGGAAGTACATTCATAGTGACCTGTAATAAACTGCATAAAATATAACTGGCCCGGATTACAGAGAACTGAGATTAAGATAAATGGAGTGAATGTTCTGATTGTAGCACAGTAGCAGTGTTGGCTGCGATGATTCCATTTGTTGCCTTTAGCTTTGCTGTCCATGGTGCTGAAACCTTTCATGATAGTAAACTGTTGAACAATATAACTCGTTTTTCACAGGAGGTTTCTGTATAGTTTGTATAAAACATAGCAGGCTTTATTTAAGAAGAATTAGAGTATTGTACAAAGTGCAGCAACCCATAGTCAATCATCAGCAATAAGGATTGCCAGCTCATCCCTTTAATTACTGACACAAATGGATTACATGGATTCTGTGGCTGATTAAATCCAGGTAAGTACTAGCTGAATCAAATTAACTATGAAACCAGTACTCATTAGATATGTCAGTAGTTTAAGAAATGTGTTACCAATCATCTTTTATTTTTCTGACTTATATAAATTGATAGAAAGCTCAAATCTGTCTGGTTGCTGGGGTTATTGCACACCATATACAAGATATACTTAGTAAATAAATGTGTAAGTTTTACAATGTCTGGCTGCTTATTGTAAGAAATATATTGCAATAACTATAACTGTGGTTATTTTAAACAGACACTAGCATCATGCCCAACTAGGGCAAGTAAGTAGACTGTGTCTCTGGAATAGGTAAAACCGACCCTCTTATACTCACCTTGCAGTACCTCACAGCTCTTTGTGCTGCTCAACCAGAGAGAATACCCTGCACTTCTGGACATGGAGAAGCATGTAACCTGCTGCCCTGTGGTGGTGCCCAGGCCTAGCAGCCAATCGCAACACTCAAACACTGTGACATGATCAGGCAAGTGACGTCGCTGCTGACACGGGAGACCTGACTACCAGCTGTTAAGGAGCAATGAGCTGTGAGGGAGTGCAGGTGAAGCTGAGTATAGGAGAGTATAAAATGGCAGAGTATAGGTGAGTATAGGGGGTCTGGGGAATAGAGGCAAGTTCTCAGGGTCTTTAACTTTGACTGTTATTATTCATTATATTGCACACAAAAAGAACTGTACTCGCTCTACCTCCACCTTCTATAGAATGTTCAGGGATTGTTGGCGCAGGAAAAGGCTTCTTATTGCCTCACGCTGTAGACAAGAAATAGAAGATATTGCAGCACACAGTTTCCAAGTTCCAACACTTTGTTAGAAAATAACTACAAAATAGCAGAAATCATAACTGCTAACGTGTTTTCATCACTTCTGGCCTTAATCATAGCTGTGGTTAAGGCAGGGAGTGGCTGAAACACGTTAGTGGTTACAACCTGTGCTGTTTTATAGTTATGTGTGCTATTTTGTAGGTGTATTTCTAATAAAGTCTTACAGGGTTATTCACAAAAGGGTGAAGAGTTTGGAGAAGGCCGGAGAAGTGAACAATCTAGGACAACATAGCCAAACTGGAAAGTGAGCTGAATTAGAGAATGTTTCCAAAGCAGATATTTTGGCCTAGATTGTTCACTTCCCCTGCCTTCTCCAAACTCTTCACCCTTTTGTGAATAACCCTGTTAGAACTCAGAAGCAGTGTTCCACAATACTACACAATACTACTAATCATTATTATTATTATTTTGTTTATTATATAATTTTTACTTTGACAACTGTCAATGGTAAGTAAATACCTTTAAAACACAAACATTATTTTGCAAACACACCTTTCTGCCCCCTTTCCTCTTAAAGACATCCACTCATGAGGTGATTTGAATCTTTATTTCAGTTTCATGTCATAGCTGAGCAGGTTAGGACCAGACGATATAAGCTTTGCTCCTGTAATGCAATGTGACGTTTATCGATTCTTTTATATACTGCATATAGCTTGTCAATCATAACATAGTGAAAGGGGTGGAGACAGACACATCATTTTATAGAACTGTCAGGTTCTGGTCTGCACACTTAGCTGCTCCCTCGGTAGAAGAGTTAGCTGTAAATATGCAATGGTATAATTGGCTTCAGACAGGATTTCTGCTTTGAAGTCGATTTGAAAGTGGATATAACAAAGATGCCGTGCGTTGTGCTGGAATACACTATTAGCATAGAGGGGAATTTATCAAAACTACAGTAACCAATCTGCTTCTCTCTTTCATTTTCAAAGCTCAACTGAACAAACTGAAGAGAGAAGCTGATTGGTTACTGTGGGCAACTGATATAGATTCTGTTTGCTCCAGTTTTGATAAATTCCTCTCATAGGGTATATATTGTTCTGAAAAATCAGCTTTATTGCCCTTACTCTCTTTTTTTTCAGTGGTCAAGTGACCACGCTTTCCAGCCCTCCCTGCCTGCAGTGTCAGGGCTATGGGAGGGTTGTCACTGCTTGTATTGTCAAAGCAGGCTTAGGCAGCCACAAGCGTGTTTGCAGACTCCAAGGCTCAGCTTAAAGGATATCTATGGT
This sequence comes from Nanorana parkeri, assembly GCF_000935625.1. Classification (NCBI taxonomy): domain Eukaryota; kingdom Metazoa; phylum Chordata; class Amphibia; order Anura; family Dicroglossidae; genus Nanorana; species Nanorana parkeri. The sequence goes on from NW_017307090.1 coordinate 512,052, forward strand.
CAAAAAATGAAAAATAATAATGTATTTCCATATTGAATTTCCATAAGTTCTATCTCACTCCTAATAACCATATCTATCGAGAAGTTTGTAAACTTACTTAGTGAAGATGCCCATAGGATGTACTTCCTCAATGCACTGACACAATTTCACTCAGCTCTGTGAATATGTACTTCCTTGTGCCAGGGAAAAAAATCTGCCTTCTTAACTACAACTCAACACTTGAACAATGTAACATCATCATTGCTTGCTGGAAGCAATGCATGATGGGATATGTAGCCTTAAGAAATAAAGATTGCATCATACCAAGCAGAAGGGAAAGAGATTCAAAGCACATTGGCAGATGGATCACAACCAGCATTTCAGTCCAGGAAGTAGATTCTAACCCTGAGTGAGGCCTTAATGTAGTAGGCTCTGTCCTTTTGGATAAATAGATGGGTGAAGGTATTGTTAGGGCTAATATTGTGACCTCTGTGGGAATAAATAATTACCGTGTTTGAAAAAGATGATCAGCACCTCTGACATTACATTAAAAAATATATACACGCTCGGATACCCCGAATGGGGGCAACCACTGGCTACGTTTAAATCAGAGTGCATGCCTTCTCCCTACACGCTGGAGCACGTCATGTCGAAGAGTGGTGGAGCCATCTCCACTCACGCCATAGTTGATGAATGCTTTCCGCCAGTGCCCTGCGATTGGACTCTATAATTGAAGTGTAAACGATATTCTATACGTCAACAACGTACATTAGTCACATGTAGTTGTACGCTCTTGTACTGCTGTCACATCAATAGCTGAGCGGCACTGCCGCTATTTCTTTTGTCTCTATAACGGGTATCCAACTATTTTGTACCCTTGGAACTGACACCAAATATTTGTGTATTTGTATAAAAGTGCAAGAGCACATCGTGCACCCCCAGGGAGCCTTAGAACAAGCTGATTACGGGTGAGCTGGTCAGAGTGGTATATAGAGGTAATGAACATTTATAAGTGCTACCCCTCCATTACTTTGCATGAAGCAATATACCTAATGCCAGGTCTACTTTTATAGCAGTGTGGCATCTGTATGAACTGTTGCTTGTTGTGGGCAGTCATTAAACCTTCATCAGAACTCATTTTAATGAAAGGTCACTGAGAATTAAATTTGAGCTAAAGAGTTTACCTCCAGTCAAATGGTCAGGAGCTGTGCAGCAGCAATGACAGAAAATGTTGCGTGGACGTCTGTGGAATCCTTAAAGAAAAGGAAGATCAGGTTGGAGGTAAGAGAAAATGGCGGCAATGGGTGGTCTGTTATTGCCTAAAGAGGTAGAAAAATTGAAATGTTAGGCCCCCAGGAGCTTTTAGCCATAATGTATTAGTATGTACAGCAGATTCACACATTATGGCAGACTTACCTCCCAGAGCAATCCCCTCCACCAATGCACTCACCTGAGCCCTCCCAGCATTTTCCTTAATGTTAGTTAGCTCAACAGTGGCAAAGATAGATTATGATTGGTGGTAGAGGAATTATCGCACAGTGCATCTGATTATGGTGCATTGTAATTCACAGACATGAACTATGTCACAGCATGTATATATTATTAGACATAGAGACCATAATATTCACCTGCCATCCTCTTGGCACAATAATGCACACCTCCACTTTGCCAAAATCATTTTCTGGAAAATGATTAATTTGGCACAGATCATGCAACTTTTTGAGCGGCATGTGGCACTTGGATTGTTTAACATTTGGTGCACTGTTTGCAACTTACTATGTAAATCATTCAACTTGAAGTCATATTTGGTGCAATCATTAAATTAGTGTTTCATGTGTCAAACATTTACTAATGTATTCGGCTCCCACTGTGTATAGGTTTCACAGCAACTTCCTAGCTGTGCACCTGCTGAGTGCATGAACAATGCAAATTAATACATTGAAAGCATTATTATTGTATGTCCACTTCACATGCAATATATAGTAGAAAAAATGGTGAAAGCAAAGCTGGTCGTACACTTTCTCAGGGAAGTTGGACAAGAAGGCACAATCCGATGGGCTAAAGATGTCTTTGTGATCAGCTTGTGTCGCCAAAACATGCATGTCTCTCTGAAAGAGAGACGGGCGCACTGTGCATATGCAGGTTGTGAACCATTTAGGCAGGACAGCTGCTGGACATGTGGCCCTATCATGCAGAAACTAGCGCTCTGACTTGTTCACAAGCTAAATAAGTGCAGTGTGCTCCCTCTCTGTCGCAGCAGTGACTAAGCTCAGCATTGTATGACAGAGGGAGAGAGCATGCACTGTGCATGAGTAGGGATTAAATGAGTCAGTGTCCTTGTTGCTGTTCTGTTGGGGCCATGCAGAGCCTATAGTTATATCTTGGGAAAAAAACTCACTTTGCAGTGGGGCTGCTCCCCACACTGCAAGGGTTATATGTTCATTTAAGTCTGGGGTACTTGCGTAAAGGTCTTTTACTTACCAGATCCCTGCAAGCTCCAAGACCGGCACTGGCGGCCTCTTCACCCCAATGCTCCAGTGGCTGGAGGCCCACCGATGTCATGAAGTACAATGCAAGACCCAGTACAAGACCTCTATTATATATGAGGACACAGAGGGACAGCCCACAAGCCAGAGCATAGAAGGGTTGAGGTGAATGCAAACTGCCAAGGGAGCGAGGATCAAGTAAGTATAATTGCTTTATCTGATATCCTAGACTTATATGAGCATTTAACCAGAAGTGCAACTAGTCCTCTCTGCCCCCCCAAACTGGCGGAACAACAGGACCCGGTCGCAAATGCAACCCTGATAGTTTCGCCAGTGACGGTATCTGCACTCAGTATCGGGGCATTTTCACAAGTACAAGTGAAAATGCCCAGAATTGGCACTGGTGCATCCCTACTTGATAATATAATGTATTGCTGGGACTTGTAGTCCTGCATAGTTGGTGCTATTCTGCATTGCTGTATAATCGTTATACAGCAATGCAGAATAGCACCAGCTATGCAGGACTACAAGTGCCAGCAATATATTCTAATGTAAATGGTATGACCGGCTTTTCCCCTGCCCAAGCCAGCCTTCATCCACACCAGCCTTACCTGACTCCTGCAGAAACTACTTTGTCTTGGCAGCCAGGGGGTCGGACTAAGTGGAGAGGGTCCTCTCCCACACAGCAGAATGTGCTGCATGGTGGTGCCTGCAAACCTAACAGAGTGGCAGCGGCCTTCTGAAAGAGGAGATTTCTTTCCCCAGGGATAGGCTTTAAAAGAGAACTAGAACCAAACCTTTCTTGGTCTATAGTCCTCTTTTGGGTCAAAGGAGTACATTAACTAATGTCCTCCCGTGACCCAAATTCAGCATCTAGCGGCTACTGTCTGATATTTGCTGAAGCCGCAGAGCCGCACTGCAGCTGGTAAAGATCCCTGCAATACTGTTAAGATCCACCCCGCTACCTGATTGACAGCTGACACTGCCTCTCTAGAGCCAGAGCCAGCTGTGCCCGCCCCCTCCCCTCTCTGTCCCTCCAATGAGCACTGGAGGAACAGATTGGGGAGGGGAGAATTTCTGCAGGAGAAGACCGTGAGCTAAGTAATCAGCGGTTTGTGATTGCTCAGCTGTCAATCTATAGAGCCGATGTGTGACAGCTGCAGTGTACCACACTGGCTCTAAGTATTGGGAAGAGTATATTGTACTCTCCCAATACTTCTCCTTTAGGCTACTTTTATAAAACCTGGGGACTGCTTTTGAATATACCACAGAACCTCGAATGCAGAGGTACGCTTTTTTGTTAAGGCGATGTTAGGGCCCGTTTAATCCAGGAGGGGGCATGGTGGTGCCATTAATTTCAATTGCACCGCATACACACCTTCCGCCTGCAGTGCAATCGCCCACATGGGAACACGTGGTACCACTATGTGTTCTAGAGCGGTGCGATTGCAAAAAATCGTGTATGCACTATGTGAGATGAATGCTATGCACTATGTGAGATGGTGTGAACGGGTCCTAAAGGTGAACTATCCCTTGAACACAGCTGTTAAAAAACCTGTTCACCCATATACATGGCTCCAAATGCAGAGCTTAATCCAAAGGTCACCATTCTCAAACATAACACTTTGCCCGCCACCACAATGCACCCAATACACTACAGGCTCCATAGCATTCAACAAACTTCACTCCAGTTATGTTTCAATCACAAATATCAAATGGTTTTGTAGATGTGAATATTGATCTTCCAAATGCCATTAAAAATGGCTTCAAGTGCCCACTGTGGTGAGGGTGTCTATTGCTGACCCCTGTTCCAGGAGGGGAGTCCCATTGCCCACCTAACCTGCATCTAGTATAAATGGGCCCCTTAGTCCCAAGGGGCCCCTTCTGGATAAATGGATGATTAGGGTCAGCCAGTGACTGCTGAAAACTAATTGCACAATCTATCTCCCAACTTAGACGTGCTCAGTGTACCCAAGCAGCTTCCCTCCCCTCTAGCACTGATATAGAAGGTCGGGGGATCTGATCGGTCAGCTCGGGCCGCTTCCCAATCTCTACAGCTGCAAGTTGTACTAGTGTGAGAAATGGGGGCGAGAGTCTATGTCCCCCCCTCCTCCTATGTCTGCCTGTGCCGCCCCCAGATCCCTGTTGCATCCCGAGGAGGAGGAGGAGGAGGATGAGAGGAGATTTCCCTGGCAGCCTGTACTAGCTCTCGCTTCGCCACTCGCGATCTGCTGCAGCGGGTTCCTATGCACAGCAGACTTGCAGAGGCGGAGGTGGAAGCGGAGGCGGCGCTGGGCTGCAGAGAGAGAGAGAGAGACTGAGGATCTGAGACTCACCACTGCAATGGAAGAGTGCAATCCCTACCACTGACCCCCATCATCCCCACACCACTTGTCCCCTCTACAACCTGTACTCCACCACTTTCTGCCACCTGCAGGGGCTGAGCTCCACTTGGGCTCATGCGATCTGCTGCACTGACTTCAGCCACTGACATCTCCATCCAGGTAAGCCGCTTCCTTCATTCTGCTACTTTGCAGAAACGATCAGGGTTGTTTGGGGGGATTTCGCAGAGTTTCCGTTTAAACTTTTGCCCAGCTGAGCATTTTCTGTACATACATGTATATATGTCTGTAATGTCAACATGCACGGAACTCAAATGTGACGAGATGGTCAAAGCAGACTTCCAAATAATACATCTTGTCCTAATATTGTGTGTAGTTGCAGCTGATTAATATGCATGTGATGACTTAGAAGTCTGACCCTGCCAATGGGAAGGGCAGGGGCTGCACAGTGCAATGGGCTGCACAGGTAACACTTTTTTTAAATTCACTAAAGCTTTGTGAGTCATAGCTCTGTTTTACAGGGATAGTCCATCCAGAATGGGGATCATATTCAGGTTTGGGTACATTCATACATAGCAGCTTTTTATCATTGTCCAGGAGGTTGGCAGCAAAATCTCTGCTCCTGAGTTCCCAGCTCTGCCCACCTGCCACATCCTTTAAGAAAGGAGGGGGTGGAAGGGATTAGGATTTCCTTAAAGTGACACTGAACTCAGGAGTGAAATCCTTAAAGGAGAACTATGGGGTTAGGGGTTTCCCCCATAGTTCTCCTTAGGGTGACGGGAGGACACAAGCTAGCGTCCTCCCGTCACCCTAAGCTCAGTATACTGCGAGCTACAGCTTGCGGTATACTGAAACGCTGCAGCTAAAGCGGATCCCGACAATTATGTCTGGATCTGCCCAGCTGCGTGAGTGACAGCTGGCTCTGCCTATCTAGAGGCAGAGCCAGCTGTAACCGCCCCCTCCCCCATCCGTTCCGCCAGTCAGCGCTGGCGGGGAGGGGGGAAGCCAGCCCCTCCCATGTCACGGCAGAGAGCCGCGACAGGATCGAGAGGTGAGCGAACGCCGGTATGTGTTCGCTCACCTCCCAATCTACTGAGCTGACCTGTGACATTTTCATTGTCACAGGTCGGCTAGAACTATGAGGTGAGTGAAAAGCACTCATCTCATAGTTCTCCTTTAAAATACATTCAAGTACCTCCACTGTTAACAAAAATGTCCCTTATTTGTGTATCACTCGGCTGTAGATCCTCCAACCATCTCTGAATTAGTGCTGACACTGTCCTTCCTTCTGGAGGGGGGCTACTTTTGTTCCCCATGGTCCCTGTGTGTGTTGTAAAGTAGTCACCGCTCCAAGCTCACTCCTGTGATGGACTACAATCTCACGTTTAGTTTAATAATTTGTATTGAGATTGTAGTCCAGCACGGGAGCGAGCTTGGAGCGGTGGCTACTTTACAACACACACAGGGACCATGGGGAACAAAAGTAGTCACCCTCCAGAAGGAAGGACAGTGTGAGCACTAATTCAGAGATGATTTGAGGATCTACAGCCGAGTGATGCACAAATAAGATACATTTTTGTTAATAGTTAGGGTACTTGAATGTATTTGTAAGATTTAACTCCTGAGTTTAGTGTAACTTTTAAGAAGAACTCCAGGAAAAATTATTCCTAACCCTTGCAGAGGGGCTACCCACACACTTCAAGGATTAATTCTTGTTTTCCTCTAAGGTCTAAAATAAAAAAAAGTTATGCTCACCTGAACCTTGGAGCCGCCTGGCTCCTAGACTGGTCCTTCCAGCCTGTCTCCTCCTCGGCTGCAGCAATGGTATGTCCTTTGGCATCCTCATGTTCCATAAACAGTGTTTTGGATGTGATGACTTAGGGACATTAGAGTGCTGAAGCAGAAGGAGAGAGTGGCTGGAAGGACCAGTCTAAGAGCAAGTCGGCTCTGAGGTTCGGATGAGTATAACTTTTTTTTATTTTACACCCTAGACAAAAACAAGCGCTCAACCCTTACAGCGCAGGAGTAGCCCCACTGCAAGGGTTATGTCAAGATTTTCCTGGAGTTCTTCTTTAAAGCGACTCTGTTGCTAAATAAATAGTTAAGTTAAAAACACAGCCTGTAAAGGAAATGGTTAATACTTACCTGCCCCAGCCACCAATGCTCATTGTGTTGCAGAGCTACAGTGACTGGAAAAATCTTCTGCATCCACAACACTGCACGCTCTGTGCTTCCATCTGCCCACCTCTGTGTCACTATTGTGTTCTATACTGACGTAGGGATCTGTTGATTGGAGCCACAGCTTGTAGAGGTGACCAGGAATCTGACACTACTCAATGTGTCGGATGTTCAACATCTATAGCAAGCTTAGCTCTGCAATACAGCGAAGATCAGCAGCACCACCGACAGTGGGACAGGTAATAACCCTTTCCTTACAGGCTGCCTTTTCTGTACACTTTTCTTTTATCTAGCT
>NW_017307090.1:519735-529789 GCF_000935625.1 Nanorana parkeri
TTATACTATGTGCTCCTCTTACTATAAACCATTATACTATGTGCTCCTCATACTATAAACCATTATACTATGTGCTCCTCTTACTATAAACCATTATACTATGTGCTCCTCTTACTATAAACCATTATACTATGTGCTCCTCTTACTATAAACCATTATAACATGTACTTCACCTACTATAATGGTTAAAGCCACAACATGCCAATAAATGATAGGTGCCCTTTAATGAAAGAGATCATGGCAATGATCCAAGTCTGTTGCAGTGGCTGAGAAAGTGATACAATAATAAATACAGAAGAGATTAGAATGTGAGAGAAGATATCATGTATTGTCTTTTAGTAAATATGTCATTTTGGATACTGCCTGAGGGAGTCATAGAAAGAACATTGCAGGAAGGAACTTCGGGTTCACACTCCTGTTGTGGCTGGTGGGCTGTTCTTCTGATATGCTGTTTTCTTACAGTAACATGGACTGTCCCTTAAGTAATCATCATTTCTTTGGAAAACGTCAGTGAGCCTTTTTATTTGCTGTGATAACCTGAGAGACGGCTGAGCCAGCCAGTCACCTAACACTAAGAATGGGAGTTCTACAAGATGGCAATGCTCCATGGGTGTGCCTGGCAACACTTCCTCTTGATTGTGGAAGTAATGTTTCAGATATTGGTGGAGTTCTGTGATGGCTTCTTATATATTCTTCTTCTATATATAGGGGTAGGCAACCTTGGCTCTCCAGCTGTGCTGAAACTACAAATACCATCATGCTTCTGCCTCTGGGAGTCATGCCTGTGCCTTGCAATGCATTATGGGATTTGTAGTTTCAGCACAGCTGGAGAGCCGAGGTTGCCTACCTCTGCTCTAGGGGAATCTAGTGGCAACAAGCCCCCCGCATTGTTACTTTTCACTTTTCTTTACCTCCAGCTTCATCCTCCATAATATAAAGTGAATGGAAACATCTGACCTGAGATGTTGGGTTTCTTTTTATTGACTATGGTTTAAGTGCAAGAGTGAAAATTGCCAACCCGGAGATGTAAGAGACCCCAAGAGACCCCTAGGTAGTCTAACTCTCCAGCCTCCACCAAAATTCCAATGTCAATTTTGGAAGGACTGACTACTTCATTGCGCTGAAACCACATTTATTTAACACCCCCTAATTCATGCAATGAGTTTTAAGAAGGTGAATATTGTATCTATAGGAAAATATGTTGTTACCATAGGAACCTTTTTCTTCTGATGTATATTTGCATTATCCTGTTTTTATTAAATGTTCAATATACTTTGTAATATAAAATGACAATATGAAATACTACTGTACACTGATATTAGAGTTATACGCAGATGTTCAGGTGGGCCTAACTATTACGACAGTGCAAAGAGCTACAATGATGTGCAAGGTGCAGTAACTCATAGCAACCTATTGGTTCTACCTTTGCACAATTTATATCAATACAATGAGCTTTGATTGTTGATTGGCTACTGTGGTATACAGCACTTTGCTAATTGGCTGGTATAAGTAAAAGCAAGTTTGGCAACTTTCTTTACTTGGCTGGGAATGAGGACAGTAACTTATTGTAATATATTAAAAAAATGACTGTAATTATTCGCAAAGCTGCCATACCATCATACAAGTGACAGTTATTTTAAACTGAGATTAGAAAGTTACATGGCTAAAAAAAAGTTACTTCTGTTAAATCTTCCGGATTTGAGCCTATTGTGATGTTAAAATGACACTAAACTCAGGAGTTAAATCTTAAAAATGCATTCAAGTACCTTTTAAATATTAACGAAAATGTATCTTATTTGTGTATCACTCGGGTGTAGATCCTCAAATCATCTCTGAATTGGTGCTGACACTGTCCTTCCTTCTGGAGGGGGGCTACTTTTGTTCCCCATGGTCCCCGTGTGTGTTATAAAGTAGCCACCGCTCCAAGATTGCTCCTGTGATGGACTACAATCTCATGTTTAGTTTACTCATTTGTACTGAGATTGTAGGACATTGCCGAAGCGAGCTTGAATCGGTGGCTACTTTACAACACACACAGGGACCATGGGGGACAATAGTACCCACCCTCCAGAAGGAAGGACAGTAACAGCACCAATTCAGAGATGATTTGAGGATCTACAAATAAGTGATACACAAATAAGATACATTTTTGTTAATAGTTAAGGTACTTGAATGTATTTTTAAGATGTAACTCCCGAGCTTAGTGTCACTTTAATGTAACCATGCAGTAATATGTGCTACTAGCTTAGCTGGTGTCCCACCTCCTTCCCTGCTGTCAGTGACGATCTCTGTACTTAGATGTAGGAACCGTACTAAGAAAGGTCAGTGAATGCCGATAACACTGATCACCAACTCCTACATCTGTATGATGAAGTCTCCAGGGACCGTTTCATTCTGCCTGGATGTTATAGAATGCTGTTTCATATTCGGCTATAATTGCTCTAATAGTCATGCAAAAATCAGATACAAACTGGCTAAAGCATGGCAACAAATGGGTACATCTCTCTCTCTCTCTCGTTCCTTTATCTCTCTCTCTCTCTCTCTCTCTCTCTCTCTCTCTCTCTCTCTCTCGTTCCTTTATCTCTCTCTCTCTCTCTTGTTTCTTTATCTCTCTCTCTCTCTCTTGTTTCTTTATCTCTCTCTCTCTCGTTTCTTTATCTCTCTCTCTCTCTCTCTCTCTCTCGTTCCTTTATCTCTCTCTCTCGTTCCTTTATCTCTCTCTCTCTCTCTCTCTCTCTCTCTCCTTTATCTCTCTCTCTCTTGTTTCTTTATATCTCTCTCTCTCTCCTTTATCTCTCTCTCTTTCTCTCTTTCTTTTATCTATCTATCTATTTATCTATTTATCTATCTATCTATCTATCTATCTATCTATCTATCTATCTATCTATCTATCTATCTATCTATCTATCTATCTATCTATCGATCTATTATATCAGCAGACTGCGTATCTGTTTATTGTCATAGAGCCCACAGCATACCACTTGATACTACTTGATACTGTATTGATTCCCTTGATATCAATGCAGAGTGATTCATCTAAACACAAAGTCCTGTACGATGTCATTTACATTATGTGGATACCTAGGTAAGTACAGCAGAGAGCCATAGGTTATGCTTGTAATGCCATTCCAGATTTTACCAACAGGTGGAGCTGCAGGTGACTTCTGAAAATATAGCTACAAGTTCTGGTGAAAAAAAAAGCCATTGAAGAGGACTGATCATGATAATACTTGAATGAGAACCCACAGGAGATTTCCAGATTTCTTATAAACACTCTTTTGGAAAGTAAAGTAAGGTGGTGCAAGAGACAAAATGGTGCCAACTGCTGCAATACAGTGATTGAATGGTGTATGGGCATCTGCCCCTATTGCTATGGTAGTGTAGAAGTACTATCCCCCATTTGCAAATAGTGCCCTTGTGTATTTTTTTGGTGACTATAGTATACAACTTTCCACTGATTTTACTTTATAATTCATGTATACAAGGAGATAATTTGAATGCTTATGTTATTCTTTAGTACTTGTTGGCTAATTGTGGGGAGCTCTCATTTTTTGGCCATGAACTATAGGATCCAGTACTCAGCACCAAACTTAACTAGACCCTACATGTTTAAAGCTGAACCCCAGGCACGAGAACATTTGTCTAAATATATTCCTTAACAGTCAGAAAGGATATGAATCCACTTTATGTGCACCAAGTGCGTTTGTAAACCCAGTTATTACTTTGTAAATGTAGCCGTGACATCATCACTGTGCTGTATATAGCCTGTGCAGGCAGGAGAGCTGTGGGAAGAGGTCCAGCAGGCCACACCCACTACCGGCTGCCTGCAGAAAAGTACATGAGGGGCGGATACAAGACCAGTCGCCCTGCACAAGGAGAGAGAGCAGCAGTGACTGGTCTTTATTGAAGGAAGCTCCTGCACAGAGGCAAAGCTTCACGCTGGATTATTTCACAGATCTATAGGAAATACAAAAAGCTCACCAAGATTGAATCAAAAATACTTGTATTTAGACAATATTTGTCTATCTTCAGTTCTGTTAGTGAGTCCTGCTGTGCATGGGATTACAGGAGGATGATACCAAGATATATTAATAGGTATCTATTAATGGAGAGGCTGTCCCCTTGATTTATGTTAAGCTGAACTATGAAAAATAGGGACTACATTCCTTTGTCCCTTTTATATTACATAGCTTTATTGTAGCTCTAATTTAAATAAAGACTACAAGGCTCAGTAAATACTTTTTGATTCTGCCAGTCCCCTTGTGCAGCATGCCCTTCCTGACCACGAACGGCGTGGAGGATCTGTGCTAGTTTGGTCTCCACTTGATAGACAGAAAGCAAAACTGCTCTTTCTCTACTTCCCTGGCCTGTCTGGAGGACATAGGTGCTATATCAGGGCTGCAAGATGCTACATTCTGATGTACACCGCTCTGATCCTGAGTCCCAATGCAAACCAGCACTTTCAGGAATACCGATCTTCTGAGTCGTCTTCACTGGTTCCTTCTGCTGATCAAACATCACTTTTGTCTCCTGCAGTACTTTTTCCCATCTTTTACCAGTAAAGCTTTATTTGAGAAGTTTATTATAACGACAAACTCGCGGCCGCTATAATATTTGCTTTAACAATCTTCCCTGTGAAGAATGAACCTGGAAGCTCTCAGCTCTGAGCACTTCCGGATTCTGAGCTGTCAGTGTCCAGCTGTTCTGGCCAGGATAGTAGCTTAGCTTCTAGTCAGCTTTAACAGGGTGCAGAGTTGACATTAGGGATCTAAAAGAGCCCTGATATCTCCTTAAAGAGAACCTGTTACCTGCACTATGCTATACTTACCAGTACCCTTGTGATAGCAATAAAGTTAGGTTTAAAAGAAAAGTTTTAAAAATGAAAGTTTAATAAGATAAATGTATCATGTAACATGTTTTTAATGTCCCTTGCCCTACATACACACACATGCAAATATCTGCTTTGGGTGCACAAGCTAAAGAAAAGGAGGATACGCCCACACATATTAGTCATCGCTGAAAGCAATAATTCTAGGGCCATCATTCATTGTTAGCACTAGACTGATAAGCTGTAAAAGATTTTAAATCGTCGCCTATGGACAGTTTTGGGTACCATAGTTTTCCACCAGTCACAGGAGCACACTGGCTCTAAATTCTATGTTTTGAGCGACTAATATGAAACAAGTGAAGTCAGAGTACAGTCAGAATTCCTGACATGTATACCTGCATACCTTTGATAGCCTTACAAGATTCTGTGGTACAAACCCCCAAACCAACTGTAAAACTCTCCATCTAACTCACCAGCAGGCTTAAAAGGACTGTGTCTATATTTTGGGCTTGGTCCAGAAGCCCAGGGGCTTTAAACTTAAGCTGATGCTGGACAAGAATGCATTTTGAGTGTAATTTTGGTTCAGACATGTAAAATTTTGGGTTGCTAAATATAACTAATTTGTTTACCAGTTAAAAAATATATGTACATACTTTTTAGGGCTGCCCATTTCCTGCATGAAGCCAATTGGCTCACCAGGGGACAATTTATGTCAGATAGCAGAACGTCCAGGCTCTGTTTCTGGCGCAGGGTTTAATTATCCCACTTTTTTCAATATCTCCCATCAGCAGGGGATTTAGCTCACCCACTCACAGCGTTTGAGAGGGAGTGCGCACCTAACGGGTCCTCTTCGACACTCTGTTTCTCTAATGTACATACTACTTCTTTCCCTACCAGACAACTTTATCCCTGACTATCTACAAAAGTGGGAACGAGATCTAAATATTCATTTTTCCAGGGAACAGGTTGGCAAGATCCTCTACCACACACTTAGGCCTTCGATACATACATGTTTCCAGGGATCAGGATTTACACTCCTGACCAGGTGGTACAGGCCCCCTTTGGTTCTTCACTGTGCTTCCCTCAACCTCTTATCGATGTTGGCGTTATAATGAATGCCAAGGTGACCTATTACATGTCTTCTGGTTGTGTCCCAAACTGGTAACCTTCTGGTCAACTGTTAGGCCCCTGTCCCAGAAGTTTACAGATTATGACATCCCCTGGGATCGAGTCTTTTTTCTTATCCACCACAACTCCATCCCCAAGAAAACATATAACAAATCTGTTCTCCCGCACCTATTGAGTGCTGCCAAGAGCTGTATTCTTGAATTGTGGAAGCAGGACCGTACCCCTTCGTTGTCCATGTGGCCTAACAGGGTCAGTGAGGTGGAGTGCATGGAGGACTTAATCTCCTCCAGCAGGGATACGTGTGACAAACATTTAATGGTATGGTATTATGGGAATGTGTTCACTTTCACGTCGAAATATTCTTCCCTTATGCGAGAGGCTCCGATGTGATACTCAAATGTGCTTACTTTAGCCCAGGCCTGGGGCTGGATGCGGGTTGCCCTATCCTTATTCTGTGTCTTCTTTGTCTTGTTCCCTTTCTCTCCTCCCTGGTGTGTCTTGTCCTTAGCCTCCTTGCCCTTCTCTACCTTATCTGGGAAATTGCAGGTCACCTGTCCCCTGGCCCAGCTTCCAGGGCCAGGACACACCTGGTAGGTACCTACATACTCTGGGATTCTTAGCAAGTCTGGTCTTGCCCTGTCGGGAAATCACCCTTCACTCAGCTATAGCAGTTGCAAGGCATACAGACACAGTATGTGCCCCAACATCTTATGCCCACTGTTATAGTCATTGCATTGTTACCAGTATGTCTGTTTTGGAGAGTGAGGAGACACACTTCGGATGTTTTCCACTTTTGTTCTTTCTACCATTTTTCCTTTCTGCCATATGTATTTAATTATTTGTTATGCTTACCATATGTATTTTGAAAAACTCTTAAAAAAATGAAAAAATTATATATATAGATATATATATAGATATATATATATATATACACACACACACACTCACACACACTCACACACTGACAACCATGGTAACAGGCAGACAAATCTTCTTCATAGCATTTTCACAAAAATGTTTTCAATAATTATTCTCCTTTTAGAAGAATTAGTGATGAACTCCAGGGAGATATTAAAGAAAAACAAAAACACCGGTTAGTGCAGCTGTATCATCAGCAAAAATTGTATTTTCAAAATTAATTAATATTACGACTTTCTTGCTATTGGTCTACTTATGCAGCAACATCTGGACTGCTAAAGGGAGGGTCAACACTAGGAGTTAGTTAGCCTTCCATTAAATAGCTCCGCTATGGGAACGAAGCACTAACATAACTGTGTAGAAGCAAATGTATCATGTGATTCAAGGCAATGTTTCAGAGTTTTAAAAAATGTTGCTCTGTGTGAGTATGTGAAAAGAAGGCAAACAGCTTCTGCATATGATTTCACTGACAATTCCTGAGCTGCTTGTCCCAACAGCCATTGCAACTAACTATAATGGGGTTATGAATAGGGGTTCTCATGTGGGCAACATTTTGCTGGAAACATGGACACCTAACATATAATTGCCCACATTCCTTGTGTCAGTCAATGGTCAGAGGCTTTAATGGGCAGTACAGCAAGACACACACTGCTTGGCTCTGACACCCCCTGCACTGCCATATAGGATGCTGTGTATGCTGGCTGAATTGTTTCAAACATGTAGCCAAGGAGGATTATCATCGGCAAACTTGCAAATGGCTTAGAGCTAGCAATTTTGTGACGAACTCTGTGTTTTATTATCGGTGTCAAACCCGTTTCCCTCCTGAGTGTATACTGAGGAGAAAAAAGTGTTCAGCACTTTGGCCCTCTCCTTGTCATTTGTGACTAACTTCCCATTTTTGTCCTTTATTGGGCCTATCTGCTCCTTTCTCCCCTTTTTACTGTTTATGTATTGGTAACATTTTTTGTTTTTTTTTAACAATATGTGGCAATATGCTTTTTGCACTCTATTTTAGCTTGCTAGTTTGTATCTTTTATTACATTCTTTGTAGTTATGGAACGCCAATGCCGTCGCCTCCATCTTATATTTTATAAATTCCACTCGCTTTTCCTTTATGTGATGCTTTACATTTTTATTCAGCCATACAGGTTTTGTTTGTGATCTTTTACTTTTATTACCCAATGGTATGCATTTGGCAATGGCAATATGTAAAGTGTTTTTAAAACATTCCCACTTATAAATTTTCCCATTTGATGTCCCCCACTAGGTGGCGCAGTTTATCAAAGTTAGCCCTTCTGAAATTAAGGGTTCTTGTCCTACCAGCCTGCTTCCCTTTCCTGTATCCAATATAGAAAGTAATCACATTGTGATCACTATTTCCCAGTGTCTCCCCAATAACAATATCCTCAATTAACTCTGCATATTATTGTTACTTTCATTTTTACAATGTTTTATTTTCACACTCAGCTTTATTGCTATCACATAGAGGGCTAAAAATCCCCCTATGTAATAGCAAATATAATGTGACAGGTACTCTTTATGGAGACATCAGGGGTCTTTCATACCCCTAATGTCACCTAGGGACCCCAAAGAAGCTAATGAAGCCGAGATCTGCTTCATCCTCTGGCTCTAAGAGCTCGTTCACACCACTTGAAGTGCGTTCCGACCCAATTACGACCAGAACGCACTGCATCGCATTGCGGCCGGCTCAATTTTTGCCGGGAAGGAGGGGATGTGGCGGGCCATTGAAGTGAATGGTGCCGTAGCCACGCCCTCCGGCCGCAATGCGATCGCCCGCATGGGATCGCAGGGCACATTGTGCCTGTGGTCCGGTGCGGGCAAAATAGTGCTTGCAGCATTTTGACCGCACCGCGCTGCAGGCACAATGTGTCCTGCGATCCCGTGTGGGCGATCGCATTGCTGCCGGAAGGCGTGACTACGGCGCCATCCACTTTAATGGCCCGCCACGCCCCCTCCTGCCCGGCAAACAGATGAGCCCAGGAAGCTAACGGCGGCACCGGCGGCCGTGGAGGGGGACACAGCGCCGCACCATACAAGCGATCCGGCGTCTGTACAGACCCCGGATCGCTTGTATTTAAACAGCAATCGCCAGCTGTTTAACACGGCTGTATAACCACTTCCAGTGGATGACGTACAGTTACGTGAACCCGCGGGAAGTAGTTAAAAAAAACACACGCGTAATGAAACGCACATATCACACACATATGGAGGACCAGAGCTACGAGACAAGGCTATTAAATTTAAACATGTTCACATTGGAGGTGAGGAGATTAAGGGGGGATAAGATTTCCATGTACAAAATGTTCAATGGTGGTAGCAACATTAGCGATAAACTGTTTAAAATTAACTCCATTACAAAAACTAGAGGCCACCACCTAAAATTGGTGGGAAAAAAATTCCAGCACAAGGGGCGAAGGGGGTTCTTCACAGTAAGATCAGTTAGGGTCTGGAACTCACTGCCGCAGGTGGTGATTTCAGCAAAGAACGCGGGACGGTTCAAGAAACTTTTGGACGATTTCTTAAGGGACCGTAATATACAGGGGTACAGGTAATATACAGGGGTACAGGTAATATACAGGGGTACAGGTACTCCTAGAACGAGATCCTAATAGGTTGGACTCGATGGACTAATGTCTTTATTCAACCTCAAATACTATGTAACTGTGTATATCACACACACTCATTAAAAAAACACACACACACACACACACTAACAATAAGTTTTTTTTTCTTTAAATGTCCCCCTCTCCTGCCTACTTGTTTTGCAGGAAGGCGGGCTGCATTCCTGGGCTTCAGTGGAGGATCAGTGTGATCTGCACTCTGGCTGATGCAGACCATACTAATCGATCCCTGACAATGAGCGGCAGCACCACGAGGGAGTGATCAGTATGGTCTGCATCAGCAAGAGATGCAGATCATACTAATTCCCCACTCGACCACCAGGGGATGATTTTCGTTTAATATATTGCCTGTTCGGCAATATATTAAACGAGATGTGGGCGTTTGCCAGGTTTAAAGATGGCCGCTGCTGCAGTCGAATGAACAGTGGAGACCCCCTGGGGACACTGGAGGTGGGCCCCGGCCGGTGCTGCGGTGCCCCGGCCGGTGCTGCGGTGCCCCGGCCGGTGCTGCGGTGCCCCGGCCGCCGCCACCTCCTGG
>NW_017307090.1:529881-547861 GCF_000935625.1 Nanorana parkeri
ATATACATCTGGGGACCTGGGAGGGGTGTGTCTATTGCCTATATATATAACTGAGGATGAGGCAGGGGTGTGACTATTGCCTATCTATATAACTGGGGACCTGGAAGGGGTGTATCTATTGCCTGTATATAAAACTGGGGACGTGGCAGAGGTGTGTCTATTGCCTATATATATAACAGGGGACGTGGCAGGGGTGTGACTATTGCCTGTATATATAACTGGGGATGTGGCAGGGGTGTGACTATTGCCTGTATATAACTGGGGACATGGCAGGGGAAACTTTGCACCATATTCTAATTATTCGAGTTTCACCTGTATATATAACTGGGGATGTGGCAGGGTTGTGTCCATTGCCTAAATACATTGTGCTTGAAGGCGTCCTTCTTTCTCATCTTAGAAAGGTGGGGGTTCCATGGACCCCTGGTTGAGATAGGCTGCTTTAGTAGGTGTATTTATAAAAACATAAGCAGTGCGTCAAATGATTTATTTTACTAGCAGGGAGAGTATTTGTCAAGAACAATTATAGCATGGATGTTCATGTTTGTCTGCGTGTGTCTTGGGTGATTCTGTCGTGTCCAGATGTTGTACGTCTTTCTATTGTGGTTGAAGTGTAAGAGATTCCATTAGTACTGAGAAGAAATGATAAAACACACTGAGCTTTGATTTGTGGCCTTATTTTCTGTTACCTAATTTACAAATTCACTTGGGAGCCTAAGCTGAGAATTCATGTGCACCTGTGGAATACAAATGAGTCGGATTTGGGTAGATTAGATACAAGAATGTTTCTGGATGGTTCCTTATGAAGAACAATGCTTTATGAATTTACTTCCCTTCATTGTCCTTTATCTGAAGCCATTTCTGTCTTCATCCAAAATATATTTTGCTGTCACAACAGGGAATTCATTTTTGCTTCTTTCAGATGCTGTTGCGAGAGTTTTAATGAGTTTGGAGAATTGTAAGAAGACAGTTCTGATCAGTGCTGAGATAGTTGGAAGTACAGAAGATAATAAAAGCAATATTTGTGTTCATTAAGTCTTTTTTTTTTCACAAGGAATGCAGCAGCTTTATTGTTTGCATGCCTTGCTTAAAGGAGAACTCTGGACTTTCAGTGAAGTATAGATTGAAATACATATACAGTAAGTGAACAGTTTTTCTTGCCAAAGGATTTGTAGTTCTGAAAAGACAGTACTGTGATTTACACACTGCACGGCCAGGCAGGTGGTGTTTTTTGCTGGTTCAGTATTGCAGCTTCCGGTTTCATGACCCTTTCTTCATCGTATGCAATCCAAAAAGACAATCTCACGCTGCCAATTTTCACCCAACGCTTCTTTATTTGTATCCAGTCGGCTCCAAGCTTTTAATCCTCACCTGCTAGTCACTCACCTCTAAAGCGTTTCACTGAATCATGCTTAGTCATAGAGTCTGTTCGTTGGAGAACGAATGAACTTCATCACTTCTGCCGAAGAAAGCTGACCCAGGAAGCAGTAAAGCTGATCCAGAAAATAGTATAATAGAGCTATCTACATGGCTCTGCAGTGGAGTGTAAATTACAAGATTGGCTGAACAGAATTGAACATCTTTTGCCAGCTATATGTGTTACAACTGTGTACTAAGAGTCAATAATCGCTTTACATTCCAGTGAATACCAAAATGAATACATTGTCTCTGCAAGCTGGTGCTGAAATTGGCAGTGTCGGTGACACAGATGAGAGGTGATGTCACTCTCTCAATCATGTGGCTGGGCTCAGGCCTAACTATTGGCTGCTTGTCAATAGCCAGAAGTGTCACGTAGCATTGCCGGCTGCAACAAAGGAAAGAACATCAAAGGAGCCCTGACAAGGAAAGTATAAAATAGTCGGGAGGGGGGATGGAGGGAGATGGTACTCTGTGCGGGCAAGGTAATTTTTTGAAGAGGGTTTCCACTTTCATGGCCTTTTTTATTCACACCCTGGCTGGTCATCTGTTTGCATAGCTCCGGCTCTGCCAAGCCTTTTTGTTTTTTTTTTGTATATTCTTTATTTAAGGGATTTTACAATACAAGGAACAAAACAATCAAACAAATAGGATAAGTATAACAGAAAAATATACAGGTCAAAATGTACGGATATTGTACAAGTCAAATGAAAACAAAAAATAAAGATAGAAACATCAAAGTAAAGTGGAGTGGTCTCCTAAATCAGCAAGTGGAAAACTGCAGCTACTTCTAGAGTGTAATTTCGATCTAAATATGCATTCAGGGGGGTGTAAGAACCAAGGCACAGCAGGTGTGTCAATACATATCTGAAAGAGTCTTTTATGCTTATACGTAATTCCACTTATCCGAAAAAAAGCTACCGGGCAGAGGAGAGTTGTGCATGACTCAGTCTGGGTCAGGTACCCACCTATGTGCTTGCGGTACAATAGAGGAGAGAACCAAATATAGCAGCATAAGGGAGAGGAGAAGGAAAGGAAAGCATAGCAGGATTAATAATAGGAGTCAAAAAGAGGATTGACATAGGTAGGCTATGGTCTTACCCCCGGGCACCTCCTACTGCAGGAATGAATGTAGCCCACCTCCTCAAGGAGAGGCGTCTTGTATTAAAGCGGAAAATTCAGGCAACTGAGTAAATTCGGTCCATTAGTACCACGCCTTGCAGTGTCTGGCATGTAGACCCCTCTACGCCCAGACCAGGTCTTCCATTCGTTCTACCTCTCCAACTTTATGAAGCTACATGGAGACCGTGGGCGTCCTGCTCGTCTTCCACAACTCCGGAACACAGCACCTCTGCCAAGCCTTATTCATTGTAAATCAGTTTTGTCACTGCGTTCATGTCAATGGTTTTCAAAATAATGTGTACTGAGTTTTAAAAGAGAAGGATTGGGAGAGTAAAATGTACTCTTCCCAATACTTAGAGCCGGTGTGGTACACTGCAGGTATCACACTGGCTCTATAGATCGAGAGCTGAGTGATCATGAAACGTAGATTCTCCCTGCAGAGAGCGGTGACTGTCAGTCAAAATATTGCTATGAGGCTCTGTCATCTGTAGTTACGCCCCTGGTTTGTACTGAATGGGCTCGGCAGCTTTCATTCACTGATCTGGAGTGTGGAGAATAGCTGGTGGTGTGCCAGTGACTGCACTGATTAAAGTTACAAACCCTGCTGCATATAGCAGTTGAAACCTGTACAAAAGTGATAATGCAACGCATATGAAAAAGGGACAATAACTGCTATAATTTGTAACAATTTGCAAAATAATAACTCGGAACACGATATACAGCATATTCAGTATGAACAGCTAAAAATCAAATATAACATTCTAGTTTTAGTACTGTTCAGCTTTAAAATCTAGGACACATGCTATCAAGCTAAAAATCGTTTATTTTCTAATGCTTTTACTTAAAAAAAAAAAAAAGCCTATAAGCCAAACATTTGGAAGTTTTTATATTCTTTCACATATTTTAGAGAGATTTCAGTAAACAGATGAATTAATGCTAATGAATGAACAGACACATACTTGCTGTTAGGCAAATAACCCAAAAAGGCAGATGAAGCTACTTTCTGTAGACCTGCAGTACAGATGGAAAATGTGTCTACGAATGCTAAATGTACCAATTAGGCAGTCTTTAATTGAATAATGCCATTGTTTGGTTTTCAGTTTATCTGTCGTTGTTTTTTCCCACTTTATTTTCTAATGTGGAAACCCCCTGTAATATATTTGTGTATGGTTTTAAAAACAAAGTTTATCTTAACTTTCTAAGGGAACTGCTGGGGTATTTCAAAGAAATTCATAATGATTTTGGAACAGTTTTGATTTCATTTTAAGTTTTTACAACTGATTTTTGTTTATTTGTACTGTTTTACACAGTCTTTATTTCATAAATAAGCATTGGATACAGGGAGGCCACATCGATAAGGATTCCCAGAGCACTATGGGGTTTTCCAAAAAGAGTGCCTTTCAGTCATTCTATCGCTGACTAAAACACAGTAAACCATCAGAATGAGGAGGGAAGGAGACGAGTCACTTCTCTGCATGTACATTTTTGCTTAACTACTCTTCTTCTGGCCGTTGTAATTGAGGGCGCACCTCTCAGGGTGGTCAAACTGTCATTGGATATCAGTTGCGCACCAGCACAAAAAAACAAAATGTTGTTTAAAAATGGTGACTCACCCTGGGAGGTACGCTGTCCAACCCTTCAACTACAATGGCTGGACAGTGCACCTCCCAAGGATTTTTTTCCCCTGTGTTGGTGTGCAACATCACAGTGCTTGTGGTCGAACTGTCATTGCAAAGTACAGATAACAAAAATTATTGGCGCTGTACTACGTCATCACTTTGATTGGTCAAAGCAATCATGTGATAGAGAGCCACTTTGACTGGCTCTGTACATTTTTTGTTACATCACAAAATATGATCAGTGGCTGCGGTTAACTGCCGACTCTTCCTTTCCTCTCACACATCAATCTGTTGTCAGAGGAAAGAGCTTGAGCTCTTCCTCTACTTCCTGTTTACCAGCCAGAACCAGTGGCTATACCATCAGTACAAGTTGCATCCAGTACCAGTGGATGTACAGCCAGTACCAGTGTCTTCCAGTAAAAGTGGCATATAGTACCAGTGGCTGTACCAGTGTCTTCCAGTACATGTGTCACCTAGTACCAGTGCCTGAATACATTTTGGCCTATATTTATAAAGAAAGATGATTTATTTGACATGTTTTATAACAGATAGTAAGGGAACAAATAATGTTGTTCAACATGTTTGGCCTTTTTCACTTTATATAGCAAAAAACTCTGTCTAAGAAAATACCATAACATTAATGTGTGTACAGTGTTGCGTGACCAAGTAATTGTCAGTAAACAGTCAAAGCTCTGAAAAATGGACTGGACAGGAAGGGATTGTAACACGCGGTCCTGAACTGAAAAGGAGAACCTGGTGAACTTGTAAAGAGGAGTAGAGAGCTCCATCTGCTGGCTGCGTACGAAAATGCAAAACATTTATGTGCAGCATATCATATTAACTTGACTGAAAATAAGAACGTTTATAATTTAATTTTCTAATCCAGAGTCCACTAAATAAATATATATATATATGTGTGTGTGTGTGTGTGTGTGTGTGTGTATATATATATATATATATACTGTACTGTATAAATACACTTTTGGTAAGTTTTATCCATGCCAGAGATTTCAGCAAGGTTCATTGCACAATCCTACCTTTTGTTGTTTCTGTTGAACCTTTGAACCTGACACAATGGATTCTGCTTGCTTTGCTACTGTATTGACTGCTGAGAGGGAGGGTTTCCTTTGATAATCGCACAATCAGTCCAAGTGAAGTTATAATCACACATTAGCAGGAATCACATTTCTGATGGTGATTTGTGAACAAGCATTGTACAGAATCTCCCCCATTGTTGCCATGGGTATAAGGCAGCAATATATAAACACAATTTTAGAAAATTATAGCTGGCTGTAGCTTGAAATGGAAAGGTAGATATTTAACAGTAACTTCTAAAATGTCGGAATTGTATGCATCATTTTGTTTTATAAGTGTCATAACAGGGGAGTTACTCTTTTAAGCTCCGTAGGTTTTACACCTATGGACAGCGGCTGATAGCATGATGCTGTAGTATTACAGTGATACAGAGTAATGATCTGTGTTGTCAGATTTGTGTCATTATATAGAAATGAAGAACTGGGATGTCAGCTCCCCTTTTATCACACTGTCCTTCTTATCCTCTCTCCATCCTCTGCATTAATGCGGAAATGTCACATAGAAGTATATAGTATATAGTATACAAGGAGTTGTAATGTGAAGGTCTACCTAAATAATCTATTCAATGTGTATTCAGACAGACAGGCCCTGTACTGCATACTTCATCGCAGATCTAGATTGCACAGATTGTAATCTACAGTAAGCTTAAAGGAGAACTATGGGGTCAGTGTTTTTCCCCATAGTTCTCCTTAGGGTAACGGGAGGACACAAACTAGCGCCCTCCCGTTACCCTAAGCTCAGTATACCACGAGCTACAGCTCGCTATAGACTGAGACGCCGCAGCTGGAGCCGATCCCGACCTGGACGTCGAGATCCGCCCAGCTGCGTGAGTGACAGCTGGCTCTGCCTCTAGATAGGCAGAGCCAGCTGTCACTCACGCAGCTGGGCGGATCTCGACGTCCAGGTCGGGATCGGCTCCAGCTGCGGCGTCTCAGTCTATAGCGAGCTGTAGCTCGTGGGATACTGAGCTTAGGGGAACGGGAGGGCGCTAGGTTTTGTCCTCCCGTTACCCTAAGGAGAACTATGGGGTCAGTGTTGTTCCCCATAGTTCTCCTTTAATGTAAACCTGTGCTGGCCATCAGAAGTGAAAAGAGTTAAAAGTAAAGTCAAACCTTTTTTGGCTTTACTCCTCTTTTGTGTCACAGGAGTACTTTCCCATTGATTGGGTAAAGGACCGGTTCACTTTAACCCTTTCGCTGCCAAGGCATTTTGTTCCGGTTTTTTTGCACACATATTATTATAATCCACACTTAGGCCTGAGAATTACTTCAAACCCCAAAACATGATATATTTTCTGAAAGCCAAGACCTTGTTGAATAAAATGGTAGCAGTTGCAAATTATGTTGTACGATATTAGCACAACTCTTTATCAAACCCAAACATTTAGTGTAATATGCACCAGTTAATTTTAGTGCCCCAAAACACAATATGATACCAATTTGTTTTGTGAATTATATAAAAGATGAGGTTACGACAGGTATAGATACCCAACATGACCCGGTTTAAAATTGCATGCGTCCTGGAAACGGCGACAAAATTCAGTACCCCAAAAAGTCCATAGGTGACACTTTAAAAGCCCCTACAGGTCATCACTTTAGGGATACATGTAAATATTGACCTTAGAATTATTGCTCTCACTCTGGCATGTGCAGCGATACCCAAAATGTGTACCGCGATCGTCGTTTTCGTACAAGGCGCACCCGACACTTGTTTATGTGAATGCACGCTCGTGGGGGACTTTAAACAAAATGTTTTTATTAGTTTTCCATTTATTTTATTTAATATTATTTCTTTTTTTTACTTTAATTGCTGTCACGTGGTAGGCTTACAAGCGGTATGGCTGCTTTAAAAAAAAAAAACACACACACTTGAATAAATAGAAAAAGCACTATTGTGTGAATGAAAGTAAAAAATTAAAACTGGAGGAAAGCCTGGTCATGTGACCTATCAAAGTCACATGGACTACTCTCTTCCAGTCACGGAGCTCTATGTGTTAAGTGCCAAGAACTTCATTGGCATTCCAGGCTCCACATCAGGGCCCACATTTTAGGAATGGGCTATAAAATCCCGGCTTTGGTGTGTGTGGCATAGCGAAGTATAATGGAAAGCAGATACTGAAATCCGCTCTCCATTATAAATAAGCTTTTTTGTTTTTGTTGGTTAGATGTTGAGCCCGAAGTGTCAGTCAGGTGCATTTAGATACCAATTTCAATTTGGAGTATGATCATCAGAAACATGATCAAGTTCATTCTGAAGAGAGAACATTGGTTAATTTTGTCATTAACATCTGCCTCTAGTTAGCCTGGGATGATATTCTGTTGATGACAATGGAAGATGTTACAAAAACAGGCACCAGCTATCACCTTGCTTCTGGTATTGTCCTTAAAGTGCATGCAAATTCATTGTTCAATGCACGCTGGGCTCATTGATGGACCTGGGTGGGGAGTGACGGCTGACCCATGTAGTCCAATCCAATAGAAGTGCTCAGATTGCTAAAAAAGTTAATTCTGGTTCCAATAGAAAGGTGTCTGAACACACAGCACATTGCAGTTTGTTGCATACGGGGTTGGGAAGCCGCAGACTGGTCAGGGTGCCCATGTTGACCTGTGTTCACCACCAAAAGCACCTACAATGAGCATGTGAGCATCAGAACTGAACCAGGAAGCAAAGGAAGAAGGTAGCCCGGTGTGATGAATCACGATTTCTTTTACATCATGTGGATGGCCGGGTACGTGTGTGTCACTTACCTGGGGAAGAGATGGCACCAGGATGCACTATGGGAAAAAGGCAAGCCGGCAGAGGCAGTGTGATGCTTTGGGTAATGTTCTGCTGGGAAACCTTGGGTCCTGCCATTCATGTGGATGTTACTTTTGACTAAGAACAACCTACCTAAACATTCCCTTCATGGAAACTGTATTGCGTATGATTAAAAAAAAATCTCAATTAGCTCTGATCTGGTTCCTGCAGACTCTATAGAGCTTTGGGTGGGGTAAAGGCTCTAACCCTAGGTTCATCTTACCCAGGTTCATCTAAAGGTCCCCACACACCTTACGATAATCGTACGATAATCGCGGGAAATCCCGCGATCGTACGATTATCGTAAGGTGTGTGGAAGCCGTGCGACCTCTACTACTGTAAGGTCGCACGACTTTAAACTTACGGACATGTTCGAAAACCCGCCGAGCATCGTACGATGTTCGGCGGGTTTGTGGCATGTCCGTACGATAACAGCCGTACGGGCCGGTGTGCGCAAGCGCACACTGCCCGTTCGGCATTGCGGTCATCGGAAGCCCGCCCCTCAGGGGGCGTGGCTTGCGATCATCGCAAGTACGATCTGCCTATGCAAGATAGGCAGATCGTACGTTCTTTTAAGTACCTTACAACCATCGCAAGACAAAAGTCTTGCGATGGTTGTAAGGTGTGTGCCCAGCCTTAGCCAGACTTCATTATTAGTCTCAGCTGCCCACAGGCTTTTATATAGAGTGCTTTGCAAAAGTATTCACCCCAATTGGTGTTTTTTTCTGTTTTATTACATCTAGCTTGAAGGAGCTGGAGCAGATTTTCCCTGAAGAATGGCCAAAAAGCCCTGTGGCTAGATGTGCTAAGCTGATAAAGATGTACCCCAAGAAATTTGCAGCTGTAATTTTAAATCCAGGTTGTAACGCAGTAAAACTGGTAAAACACCAAGGTGGGTAAATGCTTTCACAAGGCTCTGTATGTGACGTGCCTGACTCTCAGGGCTATCCCTTCCACTTTCTATGCTGCGTGAGCCTGCTGCTGAGTGTAAAGACAGAACAGTTAAAAAGTACAAGGGCTGTTTGTCTGTTTTGGGAAACCCATTACGGGTCACCCTGTTAGTCAGGAGCTGACATAAATTTAGACAGTGGCTCGGATGAGCAGCTGTTTTATTTGTTGTATGCTATGGATTGCTGTACCAAGCCCTCCTGCATTGAAAACTGTGTTTATTTGCTGCCTTGCTGAATAATAGGACATGCAGGAAGAACCAGCTTGGACTTTTCCGGGGTGTCCCTGTCTCTTGCATGGTGTACCGCTGCCAATACAAGTTGAGACTGAGGGCCTGGTAGCTCTCAGTGGAGTACAAGTGCAGTGACAGCACTTGTAGTCCACTGACAACTTCCTCCAGCCCCATAAGTGAAGTTTTGTTATGGACCTGTGGCTGGAGAAACAGTCTGCAGAACCCTGAGCATTGCACCCACAATCCACTAATCGCGGTTGCAATACTTTGCAGGCTCCAATGCAAAAAATAAATACATGTACTTTTCCTTTTTCCAATACTTGTGCATTTATTTTTTGCAAACATGTGGAGAAAAGTGCTCCAAGCCCTAAATCTAATTGTGTGGCCTCTTTTCCAGAGTGCGATCCATTTATAATGTTGAGTTATATTATCACTGATTACAAGAGCAGTCTTTGCCGTTCCTCACTCCAGTCTTCTAATTGTGCCGCTTCATTAATGCTGTTTATCTCTCCGTCGCCTCCACATTGCTGATTCTATCCATTCAGTCATCTCATCTGAAAATGACTGACTCATCCAGCCTAAACATCTGGCAGCATGGAATATTCACCTACTGTACAGAATACCAGCTTTGTAGAATTGTCTTTTAAATTAGCAGCCGTGTCTTGTACCAATGCCAAGATCTTGTGAGGTGTCAGTCCATTACAGTGAATTACACAGCCTGTGTGCAATGTCTCCTACAGTCAAACTAGCAATATGTATATCCGTTCTTTCCTCAAAAATTGCTTTTGAATTCAGCCCATTACAAGCATAATTATGGTCATCATAAGTGTCAATGAAACATGACATGCATTATTACTTGAACTTCACACTTCACTAAACCATCTTACAACTAGAAAATAGCTTGATAAGTTCGTTCTAGGTCAGCACAATGGTGACCAAGAACAGACCAATAGCAACTGCTAACCATACAGCTGCTATGGTGCCAAGGCACAGAGGGCCCAAAGATGCCTGGTCACAAATGGATTCATTGGGCTAATAAACAAGTAAGAAGTTCAGGGGATATTGGTAGATAACCAAATATTTTACTGCAATATTGATTTTTAGTTTTCTAAGAACATGGCAGATCCCTTTTGTGGGCAAAGATATGACACAGTGATATGTATAGTGAGCCAGGAGCACAACCATAGCTGTACTATCCAGCAGGACTAAGATTTCACTGAGTGAGCAGACTAAGTCAGGCAGCAGCTTGCTACTACAAGGCTGAGATAACGTCTTCCTTAGCAATCTTATTCTACATACACTATCATGCCCGAAGTTGGGCTTTAAGGAAAACACTTCAAAGATGATTTAAAATATGCGCTCATTAAAAAGACACTGAAGGGAATTTATCAAAACTTGAGCAGACAAAATTTGGAGCAGCTGTCCACGGCAACCAATCAGCTTCTCGCTTTCATTTTCAAATCTTAACTGAACAAACTGAAGAGAGAAGCTGATTGGTTGCCATGCACAGCTGCTCCAGATTATGTCTGCTCCAGTTTTGATAAATACCCCCCGTACTTTTGCTTTACTCCGGGCAGAAGTTCTCTGAACCCTTGCAGTGGGGCTACCCCTGCATTGCAATGGTTATGTGCTTATTTGTGTCTAGGTGCCTAAAGAAGACTGGTCAGCCAGCTGGCTTTGAGGATCGGGTGAGCATAACCTTTTTTTTTAGCACCTACACAAAAAACAAGCACTTAACCCTTGCAGTTCGTGGATAGGTCATGGCCTATCATCTATCACATGGGAGACAAAGAATTAACAGACACAGAAATTATATTTCCACTGTGCATGGAACCAGCAACAGATAGAAGATCTGAACTGTCTGCTTTGAAAATTATCCTCTAAAATGAACTTGTCATCGTCTTGCTGCATCTGTGTCTACACATTGAATTTCTAGCACCCATGTGGGCCCAGGCTAATCCTCCCCAATCCTGGTCCTGTGATAACAGGAACCCGCTCTGTGAAGGTATCACCAACATCCACCGTACAATAAAAGAGCACACAGCATCAGGTACATTTAATGGGGAATTCATTAAGAGTGGAGTTGTCCTTTAATGGCAAGAGAACAACCATTTTGGTAATCGTGGCAAAATCGGTAAAATGGGATTTGAAGATTATTTTTGGCAGGAGTAAAAGGTGAATTTAGGAGAGTACAAGAATAGGTTAAATGTGAATGAATCCATCTTCTTGTATGTCAGAGCGCTACTGGAAAATTAATTCACAGAGAAACGCACAGGGAAAAAGACCTTTACTGGGCTCTGTGCTTATAATAGCATCTCCTGCTGTTTAAAGGTGTTTGATGTGAGATAGAAATAGCCGGGCTGAGCTGTGTGGCCAGTGTGCTCTATCATGCCTGTGATGTCTCTAGCAGAATCTTGTAGAAGAATTTCTTTTCAAAAGAAACATCCAAAGTAAAGAAATGTATGACAGAACTCCTGTGAGTGTGACTAGGGAAAAAAGAGCCAATATGTTTTCAGCATGAGCTCTAAAAGACACCATTAGGCAGTTAAGGTTGATCTAGTAACCCCTGCCAGGCAGAACAGCCAGGTCCTCGACCTCTTAAACAGTATCAGCGCAACTTGGTAAAGAACCCAGTTTGCTGATTGGACAATGAAGCAGCACACTGATAAGTTCTTCCCTCTGCTCAGTGTGTTCTCTCCTCTTATCAGTTAGTACACTGTGGGGGGCATACACCTACCTCCCAAGGGATACCTTCCAGCACAATGTATATAGGCATTGGAAACACCCCTACCATGTCCCCAGTAATATTGGCCATGAAGTATTTATATGCCCAAAATGATTGGTTTAACTTCACCATTACTTTTCCTTTTATATTGACTTTTTGAAATGTCAAATACGATAATTAAGAGATAAGATAAAGATTTGAGTGCCTTTAATTGAGGTCTGTACATCAGACCACAAAGAGGGACAACTGAAGAGGGACAGGGCTCCAATGAGAGGGACAACTGAGGAGGAAAGAGGGACAGAGGGACTGGGTTACAAAAAGGGACAACTGAATAGGAAAGAAGGACAGAAGGATTGGGTTCCAAAGAGGGACAGGTGAGGAGGCAAGAGGGACAGAGGAATTGGGTTGCAAAGAGAGGGACAACTGAGGGGGAAAGAGAACTGGGTTAAAAAAAAAAGGGACAATGAACAATCCGCAAAAATGCAAGCACTATTTTTGCAGATCGCACAGGACCGGAATACAGGCACTAATGTGCCTGCGTTCCAAGTGCGGGCGATCACACTGTGGGCGGGGGGCATGGCTGCGGTGCCATTGACTCCAATACAACCCCACGCCCCCTCCTGCCCCTGAACGCAGGGAGTCGGCTGGCTTACATTCCAGTGCATCCTAGAGGCCCCGGCGTCCTGTCCTCCCGCGGTGCTTGTGTGGCCGACATTACACATGGTGAGAGGTGTCCTGCCCCTTTCCATCTGCTGCGTCTGACACATTCAGCCGGCAGCCGTACGAGCACCGTGGGAGAATAGCCGTAGCCAGCTCCTTTTGTGCCTGAGGCAAAAAAAAAACCATGCCCCCCCCCCAAAATGTGTGTGATGTCACCCAGCGCCCTGCCTCCAGGATTTTTTTTACCCATTCATTCAGAAAATATTTTACTATATTCCAGGTTCTAATTGGGGAGGAGCTTCTCCCCATTGAGAAACTCCTGAATCAACAGGACGTGATTTAAATCACATCCTGTTCATTCATAACTGGGGACACATAGTATTATGTGTCCCCAGTTATTTACAAACACTGGAGTGATCAGCTGATCGCTCCAGTGTTTGTCCTGCACAGAGGACCGGTACATATCACTGATATGTACCGATCCTCTGCCACTCGGCCACGCACACGAGTGCTCAGCTTCTCCTCTGGATCTCTGGATGTCCCGCTGATCCCGGGCTCCGCTGTGCCCGGTGCGAGCCCGGGATCAGCATGGAGCCTGTGTCACGGGATCAGAGGGAGATCCCCTCCCCGCTGAAAGAATGCGGAAGTGTTGTATATTACATCACTTCCGCATTCTTGCGTCACTCTCCAGCTTCAGAAGCTGGAAAGAAGCTGATGGAGCAGATCTCTGCTTCATCAGCTTCTTTTGGGGGGTCCTAGGTGACATTAGGGGTCTTGTCACATATTTTGCTATCACAAAATTTTAAGTTACACATAAAAAAGAATATTTTTTTTTTTTGAAAGTCCCCCACCCATACATACATGAATACAAACATGCGTCGGGGGCGCATACGTGCAAAAAAGACGATTGCGCCCATTACGCCGCACATGTTACATATCGCCGCGAATGTCGGAGTGAGAGCAATAATTCTAGGGCCATCAATCACTGAAAACACTAAACTGATGAGCAGTAAAAGCTTTTAAAGTGTCGCCTATGGCCAATTTTGGGTATGGTAGTTTTCTGCGATGTCGCGGGTGCACGCAATTTTAAAGCTCGACATGTTTGTTATCTATTTACCCGACGTAACCCCGACTTCTATATTTTACCAAAAAACTGGGTAATAATAAATGTTTCCTAACAATGTTAAAAAAAAAAAATTTCAGTAATTTTTCCTAATTATAGTAAAAAATACAACCCGTAGTGGTGATTAAATACCACCAAAAGAAAGCTCTATCTGTCCCCAAAAAAACTGTATAAAATTCATTTCAGTACAGCGTTGCATGACGGAATAAATGTCAGTCAAAGTATCGCAGCGCTGAATACTGAAAAATGGCCTGGATGGGAAGGGGGTCTAAACACCTGCTCTTCAAGCAGTTAAGCATGTCTGCCTTTGTTCATCTGCATCACATGGAGGGTTAAGTAGTTTACAGAAGACAGATAACATTGTTTTTATGCTTCCAGTTGAGTTCACAGCAAATGACAAGGGCACTACTCTTTCTCCTTGTGCAGGCTGACTGGTCTTGTCTCCACCCACTCCTGTAGTGGGTAGGGCATGCTGACCTCTCCTACTGCTCTGCTTAGACCATGTGCAGCACAGTGATGATGTCACTGCTACAAGGAAATATGTGAGTTTGCAAAGGCATTTGGTGCACACAAAGTGGAGTTATATCTTGTGTCACCATTGAGCAAAATATATTTAAGTTAAAAGATTGAGCCCAATGTTTAGCTTTAAGAATCTTATATTAATTGGCCGCTAATAATAATTGGTTTAGGTTTTCTGAGGTGTAGTTAGTGTAGAGTGTTTTAGTTCACACTCTTTCTATTAATCCTCCAGTGTGCAGCCAGCAATTCAACTCTCTTCTCTGCTTTATTGTTTTGCAATTGATGACTCTCATCATACGGGCAACTGAGACACCCAACACGCAGCACAAACAGCAAGTCAGTAAAGGAGGAGGTGCATGTCTCAGGATTTACAAACCAGAGGCCAATAATAATACTACTGCTAATTATTATGATTTTTATGAGTATATCTATTATTATGACTATGTTTAATGTTACTCTACTTATTATCCAGAATAAATTCATACAAGCCTCCGAATGTGCTCTTTATCACTTCCTGTGAGTAAAAATGGAAATCAATAGAGAAGAAACTGCTTACTAAAGCACTCTGAACCTGTTAGCCTGAGCTAATGATAATTAATGTTCTCTGCATTACTAATGAGCGCTGTTAACTTATAGGCAAAGCTTACCCCTTATGCAGATTAAAAACTTCTATGAATATGCAGTAATTGTGAAAGGGACTCGTATTGAATCTGTAGGATCATGCTTCATGTTTCATCATCTACAACCTTTACTAATTTTATTTACAGCTAAGAAAGGTGTTACACTGCTAGGAAGCTTCTTTAAAAAATAAAGGATTCCGCAAACTGTGTGTTCCTGCACTGTCGGCCAGTATCCATCCCAGCAGGAGGCAGCTGAGGTGCCAGAAGATGGGATGGAATCCCTATTTTTCTTTTTTGCCTCTATTGAACTCGAGACAAAATCATCACCTTGTTCAAAATGTACACTTTTACACAACTCAGATGTCAGCAAGACAAAGACTTAAAACCCAACTCTAACCAACACATTTATTCTAGTGATGGATAAAGCTGTGAAGTGTTGAAGCCTTTCCCAGGATTGCTTTTGCTTTGGAAGATTTCCCTTCACATCCTGTCCAAGCAGTGGATATGGAATAGAACTAATAGGAAGTAATAGGAACTCTCCCAAAAGAGATACAGACCTAAATAAAAATCTGACTACATCCATGGCAGCACTAGCTTGTAAATAGACTCCTCTCCACTGGGAGGCCATTTATATTTCTTCTGCAGACTCTAAGGCCATGTATACTGGGAGTCCCTGGCTAGTATGAACCCAAAAAGCAACGCCCACTGATCCCTTCCAGGTTTAGAGTTGTCATTTCTGACCTCTTTCACCACGGGAGAAACAAATGAAGCACAAGCGATCATACGAACGTAAACATGCGTGTCAGGTGCTCGAAAACTACAATTTCGCCACACATGTTAGTTATCACTTTGCACACCACGGTGGGAGCAATAATTTAGGAGCCATCACTCCTTGTTAATTCTAAATTGATGATCAATAAAGGCTTTTAAACCATCACTTATGGACAATTTTCGGTACCTTTTTTTTTTTGCAGTTTTGCTGGCCCACACAATTTTAACGCTTGATATATTGGGAATTTATTTACGTGGAACAACCGCATCTTTTATGTTTACCCAAAATTGGGTATTATATTGTGTCTGTGTGCGCTAAAATTAATTTGTGTATTTTTTACTGAACATTTAGATTTGATAAACAGTTGCATTAATATGGTGTGGTATAAAACGGAAAATTGTATCATACTTACCAGTAATTTTCCTTTCCTGGTCCCTATCCATGGCAGCATACTTATCACCAGGAAAACATGACATATTTTCAAAAAGCAGAGACCCTGTAGAATAAAATGGTGGCAGTTGTTATTTTTTTTCCCGGTGCCTTCATGGCAGCATACTTATCATTGGTATGCTGCCATGGATAGGCACCAGGAAAGGAAAATTACTGGTAAGTATGATACAATTTTCCGTTTTAAGGAATATTCAGGAATAAAAAGTGCATTTTAACATGTGTGCAAAAAAAAACGTTCAGGCAGCGGAAGGGAAAGGGAAGGACCTTTACCCCGTTCACTAAAAATCACATCACCTTGCAGAGCATCATCTTACATTCATTAGTTAAACAAACATTTTTTACTTACAATTACAGTTCTCTCACTTCCTGGTTGAGTGAGGCACTGGTGATGTAGCCCTAGCCTCACAGATGCATGATTCTACAGGAAACTAAATCTTTTAAACATCAAGAAGCAGAATCCATTGTAAGTGATTTAATCAGCATTTTAAAGGAGAACTATGGGGTCAGGGCTTTTCCCATAGTTCTCCTTAGGGTAACGGGAGGACACAAACTAGCGTCCTCCCGTTACCCTAGGCTCACTATAGCGCGAGCTACAGCTCGCGCTATACTGAGACGCCGCAGCCGGAGCGGATCCCGTCATCGATGTCTGGATCCGCCCAGCTGTGTGAGTGACAGCTGGCTCTGTCTATCTAGAGGCAGAGCCAGCTGTACCCGCCCCCTCCCCCGTCCATTCCGCCAGTCAGCGCTGGCGGATCGGTGCGGGGAGAAGGGAATCCAGCCCCTCCCCTGTCACGGCCCGAGAGCCGTGACAGGATCGAGAGGTGAGCGAACCCGGTATGTGTTCGCTCACCTCCCGATCTACTGAGCCGACCTGTGACAGTCTCATTGTCACAGGTCGGCTAGAACTATGAGGTGAGTGAAAAGCACTCACCTCATAGTTCTCCTTTAAATAGCTTAAAAACATTTTGTCTTTAATATCACTTTCCTACTCTATTCAGTTGGGTTTTCAGGTTTTGATTCTACTATATTCTTCTTTCTTGTCATCTGACACAAGAAGCCTCACGCTTCCAAAGAAAGTAGAATTCGTGAGATGAACACATGTTGTTTGAATCTTCATTTACTGCAGGTGTCTTGGTATTTACAAGACTGTGTTTGGCTTATTAAAACATTCTGGCAGCACAGATTTCATAGAGTTATGTGGAAAACAATATTTATTTTTGGTAGCAGATTCAGATGGCACATTTGAAAACAGCATGTAGGATGGCTGGGCACCGTTCCTATTTTGTCATGGTATACACATACATCTCATGTACAGATTTCAGTGTCTGCTATAAGATACCATTATAAAAGCACCTCCTGTGATTTTCAGGGCCTTTTCTTTCTGCACAAAGACTTTGTGCTGTTTGTTATGTGAATGTGAAATCCTTCATAAGTAGGTTTCTTGCAGATTAAATTGGAATTGGTTGGCAAATAGTGACATGTTCACACTTGAAAATATGTAGTAGAATGTGGAGTTGTAATTGAAGAGTGGGCATGTGCCCCGGATGCCACTTTAGGAGGGGTGCCACTGGGTGTGTGGATGGAGGAGGTGGGGTGGGGTGGGTTTTTATAATCCTCATCACAATGTAACTGATAAAAATGCAGCACAAGTATACAGGAGTACACAGGAAGTTGTCAACTGACAAGTTTTCTGGCAGGATCAACATTTTTTTCACTTATTGAACAGATACAACAAAAAGCTTTCAATGGTATATTTAACAGGCATAAAGGGAGCAAGTAAGAGAAGTTAATTTTTGGGGTTTACATGCACTTTAAAACCAAACATCAACATTTAGGCAAGTAGCAGCCTGCCTTTGTCAAGGGCAGCAACTTGACAGTTGCCAGAA
>NW_017307090.1:547884-565636 GCF_000935625.1 Nanorana parkeri
GCTGCTGATAGGTCGATAGCCTAGGAACAGTGAGGGGACTCAATAATTCCCTTGTGGGGTAATCTCATGGCCCATGGCTCCCATGAGTCCCAGCATCAGATCAATTCTGTTTTCTTCCTTCTCATCTTGTATATTAATCTGCAATCCCAGCAGCCCTGCGCACAGGCCCCATCAGTTCAGCAGGGTACCCCACGGAGAGAGGGGACTAGCTAATCATTTTCAGGCGGAGTAATCCCGGGAGCCGTGGCCTTGATGACACGACGCCTGGCTTCCTGATTGGCCGGGAAGCCGGCTCCATGTTCTCTCGTCATGAGGTGACAAGAGAGCATGAAGCCGGAAGTATCGGAAGTATCGGGATAGGCATCGGAGCATTTGGGCGAGTATGAGTACTTGCCCAAATACTCGGTATCGGCATCCCTAATATTTATGTTGAATGCTTTCCCCCTCTGCAAAATAATTTTAACTGGAACACTTTACATCGGTTGGTTGCCAACAAATTTAATAAGGATCCTGGAAATGTAGCCAGGTTAAGTTTAGGAGTCCTAAAGTCAGAATGATGGTAATGATACTTAAAGCTGAACTCCAGGCAGATATAAAAACCACAAATGAATGCATTTTTTTTTCATTTATTCTTCATGAATTCATTATGAATTTTAATTTTTTTTTTTTTTAAATACTAGCAGTGTAAGTACCTGAATTTGACCTGGCATTGGCCTTTTGCTCTATTTTGTACAGCAAAGTTTAGAGTGGGAGAAGGAGAAGCAGCACAAGGAAACCTGCAATGCTCATGTGCTAACAAGGAGCTTGCTTATAGGAGGAGAGGGCAGCATGACAGGGAGATGAGTTTATTTGTCTGCTACCCTTTCCTTCCAGTGTCCAGTCACAGTGCAAACAGAAATTCATATCTCCTGTTTTGTCAGTACGGACTGTGCTGTGGAGAAGCAAGTTCAGCTTTAATAATTATAAGATTGTCTTTATTTAAAAAAAAAACAACATGTAAATATACATGATAAAGTAACTTTATGTCCTTTGTTTTCTTACAGCTGTGAGAGTGAAAAGCTACTACCAACAATGGATGAAATCCTAGATGTGACGACTGAAGGGAACTCTCTTATTAAAGCTGTATACCAGAGCAGACTGCGTCTCACAAGACTTCTTTTGGAAGGAGGAGCTTATATCAATGAGAGCAATGATCGTGGAGAAACCCCGCTAATGATTGCTTGCAAAACTAAGCATGTTGACCATCAAAGTGTAAGCAAAGTTAAAATGATTAAATATCTACTGGAGAATAATGCAGATCCAAACATTCAAGATAAGTTTGGGAAAACAGCGCTTATGCATGCGTGTTTGGAGAATGCAGGTTCTGAGGTGGTTTTCCTGCTGCTGGACAGTGGAGCTGACCCCAGTCTCCAAGACCACACTGGCTTCTCTGCCTTGGTTTATGCGGTCAACTCAGAAGACAAAGAGACACTCAGAATCCTGCTTAATGCTTGCAAGGCTAAAGGTAAAGAAGTTATCATTATAACTACTGATAAATCTCCTTCAGGAAGGCAAAAAACAAGACAGTATTTAAACGTTCCACCCTCTCCAGGGATTGATGACCACAGTTCTCCAAGTCCATGTACATCACCTTCTGAAATTGAGCTTAAAACCTCTCCTACGCCGATTTCAAGTGCTTTTGAAGCAGAAAAAGAACTGTTTAACTTCAAAGAGGCTGATACATCTATTGAATTCAAAGGTTCCTCTGAGCCAGGTTCTCCAACAAA
This sequence comes from Nanorana parkeri, assembly GCF_000935625.1. NCBI lineage: Eukaryota > Metazoa > Chordata > Amphibia > Anura > Dicroglossidae > Nanorana > Nanorana parkeri. The sequence continues at coordinate 549,651 of NW_017307090.1, forward strand.
GAAGCCTCATATGATGCATATAGGGGCTAGGTTACCACTCCTACAGAGGTTACATTCTGAACCCTGGCTGAAAATCCCACCATCTCTTCTACATCAACATAAAGTGTCCTCTCTGCAAGAGGAGCTTCAAGATATTACCCCTGAAGAAGAACTTTCTCTTAAAATGAATGGCTTAGTGTATTCCAAGCGCTACTTCACTCGACATCAGAGCATAGATGTGAAGGATCCCACTCATCTTTTAAAAACATTTGATGCCTCTGGTCCGAGGAAACTTTCATATGATGAAATTCATGCACAGTCCCTGTACCCAGAAGCTACACCTAACAAATCAGAGATTCCAGTAGATCAAGATCCTGACTCGGTAAATACGATATCAGTATCAAGCTTGAGGAGCATAGTTCAAAGAAGAAATTTAGGAGCCAATCATTACAGCTCAGATTCCCAGCTCACTAGGTGTCATGGTCCAGCTGTAACAGAGGACAGCAAAACACTTTTGGAGAAGAAGAAGATGTTTTCTCCTCCTTCTCTACTGTCTGGTTCCAGGGAGTCTCTTGAAAGTGTGTCTGTTACACCCTTAAGTAGAAGGAACCATGCCATTCTTGAGAGGCGTGGATCTGGAGCCTTACTTCTAGATCATATTAGTCAAACCAGACCAGGCTTTCTTCCACCACTGAATGTTAATCCCCACCCTCCTATTCCAGACATTAGTCACAGTAAACTATCCAGTGTTACTTTCCCAGGGACAAAACTGCTCGTGCCCTCGGCTCCTCTCTTTCCAAAAGAGTCAAAGAGCAAAAAAATGCTGCTTCGAAGGCATTCAATGCACACAGAACAGATTAAACAACTTGTTAACTTTGAAGAGATTCTTGGCTAAGGCAGGATTTCAAAGCACACATCTTGAAAGTGTTTTACAAGCTTTCTCTCCAGATAGCACCTGCTGCACACAATGCTTTAGACCTTTTCTGTAAAGAAAACAAATCCGTTCAGCTTATGCTGGATAAATTATTCAAGCAGTAAAATGCTTGCTAGTTAGCAGTAATCACAGTTTTCTCTACAATATAAATGAATTGCTGCCCTACATATGCAGTTGACAGTGTAATAGCAGGAATGAGGAACATGAAGTGGGTATGGAGTCACAGTTGACTCTAGCTTCCAGGAATGAAATAGTGGATGGTGCTACAGTTACATCATTGGACACAAACGTCTTGGAATTTAGACCGCTGGGTCCAGGTGTTGAATATGATACAGCTACGTATATTTATCTTGTGGAATTTTAAAACTCAGCCCTGCCTTTTATTAGGTGCATTTGACATGCTTTATTGAAGAACGTTACGTTAAATCTAGGAGTGTACTTAATATTTGATACAATACTAAGTACCTACCTGATTGCACTAAGCAACCTATAGCACTACAAAGCCACACTTGGTTTCATAGCACAAGATTGCATTGATTTATTTATTTAAATGCTTCTACTTATTAAGCATAAGTAAAATATAAATTTACATGCTCATACTCATGGATATGCATGAGTGACTGGGGCATCAATATTCAAGGAGTGTACAGATATATCAATTGACAATTTGTAAACTGTTATGGAAAACTATATGCATGTACATGGCTTAAACTAACAATTAAGAGGACCTTTTTTTTTAAATGATGTTTATTGTAATGAGAATTTTTAAGACAAAACTATTGGAGGGGATTGATTGGTCACATTTAGAACATAACGTTTAAAAAAAACCTTTATGATTATGAATATCTCCTGAGAAGATAATGAGCATGAACTTAATGATGAGGTATGTTGTGCCTTTATTTTATTACTCACTGGCACTCGGAAATGTCCTGGCAAGTTACAAGGCATCGCTACGCGTATGATAAAGAACTTGCCCTCTAGTGGTAACCCAAGGGCACTTTTATGGTATGAATATTTACTGAACATTGTGAAGCATGATTTTGTTAAAGGATTGTCATGTACCCTATCACATTTCAGTAGTTCAGTCAACAACTCAATATAAAATTGAGTGACATGAGCAGTTAACATGGCTCTATGCTGTGATGGGAGTTAAACCAAAGAGCACTGGGCTGGTCTGAGAAAATGTACCAAAAAATGTAAATGTATTCAATATTTAATCAATTCTACATAACCTTAACAACATAGAAAATGCTGATGCTTTACAAGTATTGTTGGGGTTATAAAAATGTATGGAGTTTGCAATAGTATTTGAAGTTTACATTATTTTTAATTTCGAATTGCACCTCCAAAGGGAAACTAAAGGTTTCGTTTAATTGGTTAAATTTGGTTTTCATGGCATTATAACATTGCTGCCTATTTTCATTTATGTTATTGCCAGTGGAGAATTTTGTTAACTATAATGGTGAAGTTATGTGTAAACCTGTGTTGAAATTCATTTTGCATTAAAATGTTTTTGAGGATTGTAAATAATTTGAAAAATCCAACACTGTGCAATGAAAAAAACAACTTTACAATATTAAGGACTGTAACAAAAAGGTATTTTAACTTGAGAATTGATTTTGCTTTATACTAGCCAAGCAAAGGTATATTATTTAATTATTTAAGCCAGGCTCCAAAAAGTCTTAAAACACTGTAAAGATACAGAAGAAACTAATGAACAATTTTTTTGAAAAGCTGTAATGCCAGATGACTGTGCCATGACTGTGCCGAAAGAATCAACCAATGGCCATTTGAAAGGCAGAGCTGGACTTTAGAAAAATGTTACTTTGTCTATGTACAGTAATAGAAGATATTTTTATTTCCTATCAGAACAAATGTTCTAATGTGTTAAGTGTTTATTGAATTACTTTAAGTGTTGATTATGTATAAATGAAAAATAATCCAAAATTATTTATTTATTGCTATGAAGTAGAGAAGATATTTATGACCATAATTTAATATGTAAAAGTGTATTTATTTGTGTGTTATACATATTGGTATTGTTATAACTGTAAATAGAATGTGTACAATGGATGGAATTTCAGTATTCAACTGAAAATCCACACAAAAGGTTATTTTTGTTTTATGATGAGTGTGACAGGGTTTAATCTGTAATCAGATATTTTATTGTGTATGTGACCGGAATGGGGAGATTTTCCCTACCTGGCTGTGTTCCTACCACTGCCTGGATGAAAGGTGACTGGTTTGAGTGGGTTCCCTATATAACCCCTTCTTATAAAACACATTAGAGGGGGTGATGACACAGAAATGTTGAAGCACGGTTTGTGGCATATCTGTGCCACTTCTAGAGGATTGTCAACAAATACATGAATCCACTTATGCAGCAAACCAGTTCATTGCCCAGCCGTGCAAATGCAGATAAAAGCCATTCTGTGGGTGATGTATCTCAATTGTGCTTGTACAAAGCAGACAAACATGGCAGAGAAAACCATGATGAAATTCACCCAAGAACAAATGGTTCAATTGATGCTTTCATTTTGTAAGCAGTGAATACAGTCATGTTTTAGGAATATATAACAGCTTAGGTGGGCTCTGCTTATATATAGTACTCCATGTAAAGCATTTTAGTGCTTAGCCTCAGTGCAATTCCTTAGCTGTGTAGGCTTTACAAAGTATGTGTTTTATGAGCACAATCATAATTAAAGTGAATCTGTTTTCACTTTAAATCGTCTTAGGTGTCACCAGGCATGAAAAGCAGTCATGCCTGAATAGTTATAGACTGCGTAGAACATTCTGGGAGCCCAAGACCCAGGGTATCTAATGTTAATAAAAAAGAAACACCGGGCGCCTTACCTGGTGCAAAAAATCCTTTTATTTGTTTAGAAAGAATAAAAGTGATAAATGGTACTCACAATTTACTCACGGAGCTAGCCCAACTCTGAGGAAGGGGAAACTCCCCGAAAATGCGTTCAGCTGAGTCAGTTTGTTTCTGCTGGTCCAGCAGCATATTTGGATTGTTTTCTCTGACTGCTAGGAATCTGCATGCATCCTGAGATTTATGTCCAACACGCTTTTTATCCACCTCTTTTGTGAGTACCATTTATCACTTTTAATCTTTCTAAACAAATAAAAGGATTATTTGTGGGGTTTTTTTTATGTTTCACACAATGTAATCCCTCATCTGTAACCGGGGTGGCCTGTCTGGAACACAAGATTCAATTTGTGGCTGAAGGAGGTTCCTATCTGGCACTGGTTTTGCTTTTTGTGGAATTATCTTATGTTAATTATAATTTGGATCAGATTCTTAGGTGAAGAGCTCAAGCCTACCTCTTGTACCTTACAATTTGACTTATTGTAGCGTGAAAGGAGGTTGGTCTGAGCCCACAAACACAAGAAATGGTTGGAATATGCACCCGGTTCTGAGCTCCCAAACTATGTGACTTGTAGGTGCTCTCTGTATGTGGCTATTGACCATTTAAGAGGTTTAATGTGAAAAGATGAAAGGCTGCTGCTTATTGTAGGTACAGGCAACTTTACAGAGGCAATATTCCCTACCCTCCATTGAAACTTGTGGGGTTTTTTTTACTTTTTAAGTGATGACTGATGCTGAGAAATTGAGGGCCCAATTAAATGCTGCACATGTTGAATTCTTTGGGTAACTGTCTAAATTATCCAATTGATGTCACTGTCCCATACATGTATATATTAGTTGATCCTTTACAGATTTTGTTAAATTGTTTCTTTAAAGGAGACAATCATAGCTATGGGAATATACATTTGTTAAACTACCATAGCTACCATAGATAATTTTGCATGCATTGCTTGCATTGTGGTACTACTGGCTACCAATATTTTTATTTCTACGAAGTGGAAAAGCATGTTCAAATATTGAGCCACATTGGGCTCCTGTGCAGATGAGACCTAATACATCATGAATGCTGCTGACAGACTTAACAACCATTAAGTGCCAGCTGCCTCTTTCTGCCAATCTCTTCAATTGACAAATAAGATTCAGGATACTAACAACTGCAAAATTACTCATCCACTCCCTTGTTATCTCTCGTCTTGACTATTGCAATTCCCTCCTCATTGGTCTACCTCTACACAGGTTAACCCCCCTTCAGTCTATCATGAATGCTGCTGCTAGATTCATTCACCTAACCAACCGCTCAGTGTCTGCAACCCCCCTCTGCAAATCCATGCACTGGCTTCCAATAGCCCAAAGGATAAAATTCAAAATAATAACGACTTACAAAGCCATCCACAACTCTGCCCCCGGCTAGATCTCAAACCTTGTCTCAAAATATCGCCCTAACTGTCCGCTCCGCTCTTCCAAATACCTCCTGCTTTTCAGCTCCCTCGTCAACTCCTCCCATGCTCGCCTCCAGGACTTCTCTAGAGTCTCTCCCATCCTCTGGAACTCTTGACCCCAACCTGTCCATCTATCTCCTATTCTGATTGCCTTTAGGCGATCCCTCAAACTAACCACTCATCCATCACGTTTTCAAACAATTTATCCCCACACAGCTTCCTCCTCATGTATCACGTGTCCCTCCCTTTTAGATTTTAAGCCCTCAGGGGCAGGGCTCTCCTTACCCTCTTGTCTTGAATTGTGATTGTAATGTCTTCCTTATATTGTAAAGCGCTGCGCAAACTGTTGGCGCTATACATAAATCCTGTATAATAATAATAATATCATACTGAGTCATCTACAACTTTCCCCTAGCTACATCACCAACCTTATCTTAAAATATCACACAAACCATCCTCTCAAGACCTCCTGACTCATCACCTCCTCCCATGCTCTCCTCCAGGACTTCTCTAGAGTATCTCCCATCCCTGGAACTCCTTACCCCAATGTTTCTGCTTATCTCCTACGCTGTCCAACTTTAGGCGATCCCTGAAAACTCACCTCTCCCAACTCAACATAACTGTCTTTTTACTTCTTCCATGAACTTATCCCACACAATTACCTTTTTGTATCGCTTGCCCCTCCTACTAGATTTTTAGCTCTCAGGATGAGGGTTACAGGGATCCTGTAACTGCGAGGCTTGCTATCTGATAAAGCAGGCTTTAAAAAAAAAAGGTTTGATGAAGCATTTTTTTTAAATTCACTTTGTTTTGCATTTGCTAAGAATTCAAAAATATTTGTAACCAGTAAAGCCACCTGATATTATTTGTTTAGGATCATTAAAATATGTTAGCCCAGGTCTCCCGTGATAAACTTAGACATACTAGTTGAAAAAAGCATTGAAAACCATTGGTTACAAAAGCATTTTCTACCCTGTAATCAATAAATATTTGGGTAGCATTCAGTGAAATTCCATTGGTGATTTTTTTTTTCCAGCTTAGTTTCAATGCCAGTACCTATTTAGGTGCGCATTACACTTGCTTTATATATATTATATTATAAAGGAGCGCCATTTTCTTCTGCAAGTCCATCCTCATTAGAAAAAATCAACACTTATTAATATACATGGGATATATTGTATACATACCAATCTCCTTTAAACAGCCTTTCATGATTTATGCCAAAAGAGAATTTCTGAATTCAATTTTTTTCTGTTTTAATAAACGTATATAGTTGCTGTATTTTGGACACTGCTAATAAATAGACTGAATGAATTTACATTTTATGAAATCTTTATTTTTTAATCTGTATTAAGTATGTGAAATTTAAGTAGAAAGAAGGAGACATCCCCTGTACATTTGATTATATGACATAAAAACAATGACATCCTATTGGTAATTAGATTGCATACAGATACCAGAGTGATACAGACAATCTTACCCGTTACCGGATAATGTTGATTATGGAAAGAGATTTTTTCGAGGATGTAAGTTTATACATGTAACTGTAGGAGTACATGTATGGGAAGCATGAGAAAAAATTACAATACCTGTCTACTCACAATACATGACATTTTTTTAAGGGACTCTTCCCATGGTTTTAGCTGAACCCATGTTGTATGACTTATAAAATGCAGCCCCAGAAGAGGGAGATAAAAGGACATAAGGGTCAAAAATGTTTCTTTTTATGTTATTTTAACACAATTTGGAAATAATCAAAACATATTTTAGTAACATTCTATCAAATGGATCAAACCAATCCTTCTGGCTACTATCCAAAGCAATAAAACATTTTGAATGGTTTCCACTTTTAGTGCATTCATGGGGTCAGGAGCTTACCTGATGCTGACTTATAATGCTGCATGATGATTAACGCATTTATTTTATATCATACCTGCTTCCACTATAAGCCGAGTTGGCATTTATGTCTCGCCATGCTCAGAGCTTGCAGGGCAACAGACAAGCCAAATGTGCATTTCCCTCGCTAATGACCTACCTGTCCAGCACAGGTAGATCCTATATAAGTAGCAAGCACTTTTTAAAGCCCAGTAGGTCCACTGACCGATAATTTAAAACAGAATTGCAAAGGAAAGACCTTATAAGAGGTAAATAAGTGCATTTGTCAATTCAATTTTTCTCAATTAATTTGATAGCTTTTATTTTGCCCATAAACTTTATTAAGAATGTGCATTAATATTGTTGTCTGTATTGACTAATTCACTCATCTTTAATTAATCCTTTGTGTTTTGATGTACGCCTGCTTAGTAAGATAGCAGCAGTCTGGTATGTCGTAGAATCCTAGTTATGCTTATGGTGACTGTGTCATTCCTTTAGGTGTACATAGTAAATAATTAGAACTGGACATATCTTAATGGAATTGTATTTATTGTACTGCTTCAGGCAATCCAAAGAAGCAGAAATCAGCCTTACGCCCTCACTGTGTGAGTGACTGACCCTTGTGGACTGATACAGTCTTTAAAATTAATTTTTGCGGGAGGGGGCGGGATTTGTGTATTATAAAACGTTTAAGTATGGTCGTGTGATGCACCCTTAAATCAGTGATCCAGGTGTAGGCTCTTTTAGTTTTAAATGACCGTGACTAGACATTATACAGATTATAACTATTGTCTTTGCATGAATCAAAGAAATGCTTCCTTTGTGAAGCAGTATAGTTAACAGAACAACCCTTAAAATATAGGTTGGCTTTTATTATAAAATGTCTTGTGAACTTTTCAAAAATGAAGATACTGCACATCAAGCTAATACAATAAGGTCAATTGTTTCTGCACACAAGATGTTTAATATTCCCCTTTAAAGAACACTGAAGACTGCCCGCTTAGTCTCTACCTGGCCTACAATGGCTGAGTACAGAAAAAACAAGTAGCAGCCCAATACTAAGAAATTATTGATGCATTGAGTTGTATTTACTTTATATTCAGTCCTGGTATTATCCAGACACTGATTGTCATATAGAATTACTAAAAACGAAAAATGTGTACTCAGCCCACTAAAGCCTTTTAATGCATTAGGAAGTTTCAGAGACCTAATATGCTTATTTATAACTGTTAATATAATGTTCATGGTTAACACACTTTAAAATGTGGCCAACACATGTTGATGACTGTATTGATATAATGAAGAAAATACAGCATGCTGTGTAATGAAAATGAAATTATATTTGAAATGTAAATAAATATTGTAGGTATCATTGGAATGTATACAGCTGTGAAGTTATCATATTCTGTTCTGCAATGACCACCACCGCTGTGCACAAGACAGTCATTTTACAGGGGACCTGAAAATATCAAATAGTATTATGCATCAGAGCATAAATCATGCTGAGGAATGATAGCAAGCTTTACATGGGGCAGGTTGAACTCAGCAGCACATCAAAAAATACCGAAAATCATAACGATTTCAATAATTTCATCTGGTTTTATATATATTTCCCATTTGATAGCCTGCTTTGCTTTTGGCTGTGAAAAAGGTAGAGAATCAGTATTGTTACTCACACAATGACAGATTAATCATTTTGTGGGCCCAACTTGGAAGTAGATTGTTTTTGTGCCAACTAACTTGTAACACCCACAAAAATAAGTATTACGCAAATTGACAAAATTGAGCTCTGCGCTCAGGCTGACAGGATGTGCTTGCAACTGGACCAACAATGGCTGCCCAAAACTCAGCATTCCAAAATTTAATTCACCATGTAAAGGGATGGCCACCATCTGCTATTTACTGTCCAATGGACAACTTTATTGTCCATTGGACACCAACACCCCGCCGCACACAGGCTCCCCTGATGCATTTCGCCCTAAGGGAATAATTGTATAGGCTGAAAAACTAGCTTGCAGTACTTGGAAGCCCAGTGCAAATCCACTACAGGTACAGTATATCTGTGATGTAAGAAGTGAAGGGGCTGCCATTTTCAGAGAAGAGAAATAAGGTTTCAGGATGAGTGGAGGACTTCATCAACATGAAAATCACCGGCCTGGAGCACGCCGTGCCTGGAATTTTTTATCTCTATGCTTTTTCCAGTTCAATTACTCAGAAAACCTTTAAGCCAAAAGATCAGCATAGGAGTCAGCAAAATAACCTGCTCAAAGGAAAAGGTCAGCAATGGAAGTCTACATAACACTCATGGCAGTTGTACTTTAACCTCAAACTGTCCCCTAAAACATATTAACCCCTAAACTTAACCGTAAAACTAACCCCTCAATCTAACTCTTAACCACAGCCCAGCATGTAAACCTACATCTAACCCTTAATATAGCCCCTAAGCTTAAGCCATAGCCTGACCCTTCTTCTAAAACAAACCCCTGAACCTAAACATAAACTATACCTAACTTCTGAACCTGAAGATACATTGGCACCTGGACAGACAGGCTCGTATTGTGTACACAAACATGATAAGTATTCTGGCAAATCTGGAAGGGGGTTGGTTTGGAGTAAAGAAAAATAAGTATATCATATTTTTATCATAGCTTTCTTGTTTTATATGTGACTATACTATGTGCACTCAGATTACTTTAATTTACCCACAATTAAAGGGAATTTCAACTGAAGGTTGCGACTGATGACTTTCTTCTGAAAAATATATACATCAAAACAGGTAAAAATATTCCCTAAAGCTAGGCACACATACATCAATGGTATGCACACAGAGAAGGAAAACCCATCTCCATCACCACATCAGTAAAACAGATCATATTACGAGGTGAGAGTAACCAGCATCCAGGTCCTCTGTAAAGCAGGGAACACAGGGGCCAAAATCTAGGCATGCCTTTTTCAATGGTCCAGACTGAGGGGCTAGATCAATTCCTGCCTCATTACAGATTTCCAATGCAAGACGACATTGTAGCATATTTCTTCACAACAATGTTAACCAAATAATTTGATAAAAATGATCAGATTCATGTTCGGATAGCATAAAACTACACACTACAAGCCTGGTGTTAATGTTTACAATTCCATATTGTGGAACTACACATATAGTGCAGTTCACATTGATAATATCCTTATATTATATATTGTAATATTTTAATGTTTGAATGGTATGCATATTTTCTAGTACTTTATATATTTCTGGATCAGAAAAACTTGATGTTGTAAGAATTTATTTTGGATGTTTCTATTTGTGGGCAATTTAGTAAAATAAGGTGTAATTTGCATACAAAGGAAGCAGTAATCTTGTTGTATGTCACCAATGCTCTGCAGGGGAGTATTACCCCCAGGTACGGTCCTGGATCATGCCGCCATGAGATGAGCAATGAAGCTTTGGGAATCAGAAAACTTCACACACTCCTGTATTGTTCTTTCACTGGAGAGGTGTCACATGACCTTTTGTTCACAGCAGGGTCATGAGAAGACTCTCCATAAACTATGTAAAATCTTTGGGGTGCAGCAGCCTCACCAACCTAGGAATGACTGCTCTTACTAGCAGCCTTACAGCAAAGGATAGAGAATAGATGCAGACAAATATTTGGGTCCTTTTGGATTCCCATCAGTAAAGATCCAGAAAATAAAATGTATTGAGGAACCATATCTGTCTCTGTCAGCTGTGCAGAGTATCTGGACTCTGAATGCAGCATTTATAAATGCCTTCTAGTTGGAGCTCCCCATATTGAATCTTCTAATTGTGCTTATCATGCAATTACTGATGCCACTGACTCCAGCTAAGTCACTTGACTGGCACAAAATGACTTTTTGAACAACAAACAGTAAAATGTCCTGACCAGTGTGTGATCATTCTTGAACATGGTCCAGATTATTAGCAGTGAGGCCAGTCCCTGCTTTCACTTAGCATCGTTAACTAATTAAATCCCTGATGCCCAGCCTGCAGCCCCTTGACACTTATTTTACAGCCCAGGGGGCCCTGCAGGCTGAAGTCTGTTTCCCTTTATCTTGGGGCTTACTCAGGCTCATAAAGGAAAATATTCTGTAGACTGGGTTGTAGCAGTTAAATGGCTTGGTTTATTTCTTTGGCATTCTTTTTTGTGCTGTCCATCACTTTCCCCTTTTTGTTTTTTCTCTCTAATCTTCATCACATCAAACGTATCACAAGTTTTTTTTTGTAAGGGGGGTGTAGGGAGAACAAATGTGGAATCTAACAGTATCAATTAATATGTGTCTAGCTTAAGACTTTCCCTCATTGCCAACTCCTATAGCAAGTTCACATTCCCTATCTCTTGCATATCTGTAATCTCTATTATGTTCACTGAATATAATGTGCAGGCCTTTGATGTCAGGTGCCCTGTAAGGTTGACCACTGACCTAGAACCTTCTGCTTTTCCATTATGACATATATATATATATACACATATATATATATACACATATACATACACTCCATTCAAAGGACTTTTATAAAAGAAAAAATGGAGGACATTGTAGAAAAGGAAACTTTTATTGTAAAGCTTAACAAAGAAAGATCTCTCCGTGTGCTATTTATCTTGTATCTTTAGAAGGCTTCAGTTGCTCTCTGTAAATAATATAACAAGAGTTTCTGTCTCACATTAATTTGAAATAAGGATCATCTCCCCAATACTGGTAGCTGGAATGGGACCTGGTACTGTCTTAAAGCTTGTTCATTATACAAATATCACTTCTATAAAGATACCTGTATTTACTGAGCTCCTCTTCTAAAAATACTAGTTGCCTTATTCTCACGCTGATCTATTGACTTTTGTTCTGTGAGTCATACCGCTACAACAAGTATGGAGATCATCTCCCTGTTCAGATTGGAAAGGCATAAGTCCCTGTTTACACCTTCGTGTTGCATGAATGTGCGGCAAAGCATGCACTGTGACACACATTCACGCAACACGTTAAAAGGTGTGTTGCGGTGGCATTTCATGTTAATGACACCCCAAATGCAGCTGGAAAAGGGTGCACAAATACACGGGGAAAAAACGAGGGACGCTTACAGCTGAAAATGCTGCATGAGCTATTTTGCTGCGTTTGTCACTCATCCGGTTCCCACATTGTGTAGTGTGAAGGGGGACTTATACCAACTGTATACTTCTTACAATTCAGTGGCTGAGAAAGTACTGAAGTACAGACAGCAAGGCAACTAGCATTTTCCAGTGGATGGGCTTGGCTAAACTGTACTAACCACAATTGCTATTTGTATCATCAAACAGGCTCCTAACATACCTAACAACTCCTTCTTGGGAGGTAACTCCCAACTGTCCCTCATTTGGAACCAAATCCCACTTTTCCTCTTTCCTCCTCAGCTGTCCCTCTTTTTTTGGTCTGATTTACATAGATAGATGCGTCGATGTCTATGAAAATGTTCTATTTAACTACCAAAACTGTTATTCTCCACTAAAACCTTTATCTCTTATTTATCTTGCTTGGTATTTTGAAAAGCCAGTATATAGAAAAAGTAATGGTGGAAAAAAAACTATTCTGGGTTTACCCAATCATTTTTGGCATATAAATTTATAACTGGTATATAAAATCATTTTTGACATTTAAATTCTTAATGTTCCTCATCACTAGGGGCATAAAATATACACACACACACACACACACACACACACACACACACACAGTATATACATTTTTTAAATCTAAAAATAAATGTTTCTAAAATATTTTCTCTTACAACAGGAAGAAAACCTTTGATTTGCGTATGCAAGGCAAGGCAAAAAGTGTGCCAAAATCTTTCCCATTTCTTTGCTCCCCCCACTGCTCTGATAAAAAAAAAAGGCAAAAGAAGGAACCCATTACTTTCAGGTAAGAAGGAACCATTACTTTCAGGCAATAAGGAACCATTACTTTTAGACAAGAAGGAACCATTAGTTTCAGGTAAGAAGGAACCATTACTTTCAGGCAAGAAGGAACCATTACTTTTAGACAAGAAGGAACCATTACTTTCAGGTAAGAAGGAACCATTACTTTCAGGCAAGAAGCAACCGTTACTTTTAGACAAGAAGGAACCATTACTTTCAGGTAAGAAGGAACCATTACTTTCAGGCAAGAAGGAACCAATAGTTTCAGGTATGAAGGAGCGTGTGACTCACACAATGTGATAGCACTGGGCCAATCACCAAGCACTTTCAGATGGGAATTGCTGAGAGATGTATAAGATTTGGTATGAGCGTCTCATAACCCACACTGGTGGCTCCCAGAAGTTGAATGGCAGGACAGTGGAAGAAAGGGAAAAATTTGCTATTTTGGGTGATTAAGGTGAACCTGTTGCTTTGCTTTGCATGGGCAAAGCACTGATTTAACGTAAAGTATATTAACACAAGCAAACTCCCACAATAAAAGAAGTTAGGCTTTTTATGTTTTTGAAGACCCACTAATATAATTCAAAGGTTGGTTTCCACAAAACAGATTTGTGATCTCAGCTGTTACTTTTAGCACCATCAGCTGGAAAATATTAAATCGAGCGTGTCCAGTCAGATTGAGTAGCAATATTATCTAGTCTTTTGTTTGAAACCCCCTGAAAGTGTTAATAAATGTCAGGTTCTCTTTTAAAACCATAGAGAAGAAAGGCTACACATTTTAATGTGGTGTATTACATTTTCATGCGTCACTCAATTACATGTTTTTCCTTAACTTGTTTGCTCTCGTCTTTGGACTCCAAAAAAAATATTATACCATAAAAGCTACTGAAGCTCCAAATGACCTCAAACATTCACCTAACCTGCCATTTAAAAGGGTTTTCTAAAAAAAGAAACATTGTAACAGGAATCTCCATTGCACTCTGGACCCAAGTCTCTGGATCCCAAAAGCTGTAATCTTTTTTTACATTGCTGGTTGACTCTGAAACAATTGTTAGGTACAGTGGTGTTCCAATATTATTAAATCAGCTTTGTAACCATTATACCTTATAGGCTGATATCATTACCTTGTGATTATAAATACCTGTGGAACTCTGGTTAGCCACATTCTGCGTGTCTTTAGGCATTTATTTTGAAGTGAAAAATAAGCATTGGAACTGGGCCCCCTTTTTGGTGTAGTCAGCCAACTTAAAGGAGAACTATGAGGTGAGTGCTTTTCACTCACCTCATAGTTCTAGCCGACAATGAGACTGTCACAGACAATTCATGTATACATGTCTATGGACAAAAAACAACACTTTGTCTGATGGACTTGTTATACTCACTACTGCTTGCTTCTGTTTTGTACCATGTATATCAAAAAACATTTTCCCATGATAAGGATTTATGTATGCAGACAGCAGTTATACTTCATTATTTTGTCAACAGGTTATAATGTATTATGCTGAATGTAAAAAATAAATTGATTAAATTTGATAATAAAAAAAAGAGTGTTGCTTTCTTTTAAAATAATGGGACCATTTCTCAGTGGCACGGACCATAGTTCTGTTTTGAAGTTTGGAACATATCATGGGATAGAATAATTCCATAATTCCATACGTAGAAATCCTTCTAGTGGTTGGCTGAAAAGGTACAAACATTCTTAGTTTTGGTTCATGCATCCTCCCACACTATTACCAGAGACACTCCCCCAGCAGCAGGCAGATGCAAACAATCAGGCAGACGCAAAGGTCAGGAGAGACTCAAGAAATGTGAATCAGGCTGACTACAGCCTGACAGCTTTGAAATGTAAATAGACAATCCTGCTTAGGGCAGGGTGGCTACATAATAAATGAACATGTGTCTTTTATGAAGATACTGTATGTGCATTTATTATTTAATAAAAAAAAGTGGGCTCTATCTTTAAAATACATTTACATTTTTTTTTTTAAATAAATATATAACTTCTTTTTTTTTTTAATATCTGGCTGGAGTTCTGCTACTCCCCAAACCCCTGAATTTCCCCTGCAAAGATCCGCCGTTATTAAAGTATCACGTAAAGGAAATGACAAAAAATAAAATGGGTGCAGAAAATAATTAGCATGCAATGTTGTTATTTTTAGTGTCTGGTAGCTGAAAATTGTAATATAAAATAGAGAAAAACAGAATCCTGGAGGAAAAGGAATAAGGTTACTATTATACAACAAGGTGTTGCTTTGACCAAAAATATAAATGAGGGCTTCACCTAACTGCAATGTGTTTATTTTAGGAATACTGTTGTCCTAAAACATTGTTTTCACATTAATAATAGTGAAAGCACATTTTAAGTGTTAATGCAGAGTTACTATCAATTCACAAACAAATATTAGGAATACACTGGATAAAGAGATGTAACCATGGTTACCAGCCCAGAATGTGCATGTACAATTAAATCTGAGCTGCTAAGTGTCCAAGTTACACACGCTAATGTCAGAGCTAAAAGATATAAAATGCAGAGATAAAACCAACAGTCTGCTTGATGATGAAAATTAACCAAGCTTTAAAGGGACACGCTCACCAAAGTAAAGAAAACGCTTTCTCATGTCTGCATGTCAGGTTTAACAAAATCTGCGTTGGTGTTGTATTAATCCAGCCTCTCTCAGCCTTTTTATGCTCAAAGAACCCTTGAAACAATTTTCAGGTTATAGGATACCTCTAAAATATTAGTTGTGTGATCTACAGCTCCCGGACGTAAGAATGATCAGTGACTTGTAGATCTAATGATAATTAAAGCATAAATAATATTGACTAAATACACTGACACAGCACTGGTGCTCAGCATATACACTAACAGCACATTGGTGCTCAGCAGAAACACTGACAGCACACTGGTACTCAGCAGATACACGAACAGTGCATTGGTGCTAAATGGTATGATAAAGTTTGAAACACGAAATTAAAAAATTATAATA
>NW_017307090.1:566943-588332 GCF_000935625.1 Nanorana parkeri
TTTTTTATAATTATTTATTATATTATAATTTCTTATAATTGTGAAAAAGTGTCAGGCAGGGCACTGGACAAAGCTCTAGGGACAAAATTGAAGTGAAATAGTTTGATACATAAGTGTAATCATAGCAGATTACATTGTATTGTGTGTATTCTGTGTACATTGCAACTTTTCACTTTTGAATTTCCCGCCGGCTGTGACGCTCGAAAACGAAACTAAAAGTCAGATGCCGGCTTTTAGTTTAATTTTCGAGCCGCGTACAGCAGAGGACGCCGCAGGATCGCAGGGACAAGGTGAGTGTCAGTTTTCTCTGCAGCCCCGAGTCTGGCTCGGGGTTACCGCTCCTAGCATTGAAAATTCACCCCGAGCCAGACTCGGGAATACCGCCAGGGAGGTTAAGAAAGCCAGGCGGCATGTAATGACTCGCCACCTGGCTTTCTGATTAGTTGGGAAGCCGTCTCCAGGTGACAAGGGAGCATGGAGTCGACTTTCTGGCCAATCAGGAAGCTGGGCGCCATGTCATTACTCGTTGCCAGGCTTCCTGATTGGTTGAGAACCTGGCCAATCAGGAAGCCAGGCAACGAGTCCTTACACGGTACCCGACTTCCTGATTGGCCGGAAAGCTGGCTCCATGCTCCCTCGTCACCAGGTAACGAAGGAGCATGAAGCCGGCTTTCTGGCCAATCAGAAATCCGGGGGGCGGGTAATGATTCTCCGTCCGGCTTCCTGATTGGCCAGCTTCCCGACCAATCAATAAGCCAGGCAGCGATTCATTACATGCTGTCTGGCTTCCCGATTGGTCGGGAAGCCAGCTCCATGCTTCCTCCTCACCAAATGCCGGCTTTCTGGCCATTCAGGAAGCCAGAGGGCGGGAAATAACTCACCGTCCAGCTTCCTGATTGGCCAGCTTCCCGGGCCAATAGGGAAGCGTGTAATGACCCGCTGCCCAGCTTCCTGATACTGGAAGCTCAGGTATCGGGGCATTTGGGCGTGTACGAGTACTCGTCCGAATACTCGGCATCGGCACTGATACTACTAACGGTATCAGTGCATCCCTAGTGGAAACACTAACTGCCCATTGCTGCTCAGCGGAAACACTGAATGAGCATTGGTGCTCAAAGCATACTCTAGCAGCACATTGATGCTCAGTGGAAAATATCTTTATATGGGCAAGTGTTGTAGAACCACAGTTAAGAAACCCTGCTTTACAGGGTATAATCCAAGTTTGCATTGTACAGCTTTGTCATGCATGGCTAAGGAGGCTGCAACTGATGATTGCACTGCTTTAGCTAGTGGGTAGAAAAGTGACGCCTAGGGCTATAGTGCTATTGCACGGTGTCTAACTAGAAATGCAACTGTCAGTGTGCATGGCAATGGGTACTATGCAAAACTGCTAACATGTCTTAGCTGACACTGGTGCTTTATAGGGGGTCTGGCAATAGTACATCATTGTCCTGGCAACAAATCAGTAGAATGCAGTGTATTCAGGTGTGGTTTGGGCAGTGCTAACGCATATCTAATCATGCTTTCACTGAGAAGGACAAAGCTAAAAGAAATTTCCCAAGGTGAGGCTACGCCTGCATACTCGCAAACCCAAGCAGCTGATGCTAAAGAGGGCTGGCAGTATCCAGAGACTGGATGATCCATGGGGTACTTTAGAAGTTGGAGCAGCAGGATAGTTCTTCCACTAGGCTGAGTGGCAGGAAAAAGAGTGCATGTGTAACACCTGGTGTGAGGTTGGGGTTTTGTGGATCACAACTGCGGAGGCCAATCAGACGGAACCCTGGTTTCACTCCCAATCTTAACGGGGAGTTAGGGTTCAAGCATCACAGCCAAAATAAACAGAAGTAAAAGGATGGATGGGATTATTACTGCATAAACCCAATCACATGTAACAGTAACAAAAGATGTAAAGGTTCAGGCTGTCAATTAGGTTAGTATTGATAACAGCTATGGTTTAGAGGTAAAGTTGTATTCTCCAAAAGGACCACTAGATGGAGCATGCATGTTAATCCAGCTTCTCTGTACACACAGTTAGTTTAACTCAATGGTGAGCAATATGCCAGGGTACTTGCGATTAAATGGAGTAGCAAAAGGAGCTGGGGGTCCAAGTGGAGTTCGTTAAAGGTCCTCTGTAGAAGGTAGCAGTATTGGATGGTATGGGGGGTCCCAGGAGACAGCAGGCGTTCAGTCTTCAATATTGGAACGCCATACTGTCTCACTGGGGCGTTTATATAGGGCTAAGAGGCGGGGGGAGGAGCCGCCGAACGAGACGAAGCACTTCCGCCTGCCAAGGTGGAACGCACCCGCCGTCCGAACCCGGAAGCAGATGCGCGCGCACCCTGCCGGAACGCAGACGGCCCGTCCCGTGAGGCAGAACCCTGTACCCCCCGATTCCCAGGTGAGCGGTGACGGCGGTTGCCGTTACAGAACCCCCAACTGTCTCACTGGGGCGTTTATATAGGGCTAAGAGGCGGGGGGAGGAGCCGCCGAACGAGACGAAGCACTTCCGCGTGCCAAGGTGGAACGCACCCGCCGTCCAAACCCGGAAGCAGATGCGCGCGCACCCCGCCGGAACGCAGACGGCCCGTCCCGTGAGGCAGAAACCTGTACCCCCCGATTCCCAGGTGAGCGGTGACGGCGGTTGCCGTTACAGCATGTAACACTTCACCATCATGTTTTTAGAGAATGGGTCACACCAAAGTCTGTGCCACAGCACTGGAGGACGCTCTGCAGCCAACACAAAGGTCTGTAAAGTGCCACTAAGCAGAGCCCGATGCTCGCAGGTCACATTCCAGGCTAGCCCCACAATCTTCTATTCCAGTGGGGTCAGGGTGCGGCCTTCAAAGCTGATCTAGATAGCTGCTGGCTATAGACAAATCAAGCAGTATTTTTGAAGTCTTGGTTGAAAATAAATATCTGCAGTATACTAAGTATCTTGATAAAAACTTTAAAAAAAATGAAAATGAAAAAATAGGAATAAAATTGCTAGCAAAAATATAGTTCAACTTAAAAAATTGTTTTCATTTAAAGACCTTAATACCACGCCATTGTAAAAAAAAAGGGCACGTTGGCGGATGCAAATTTCTGGATTTTATAAACAACCTTCTGTTTACAGCTTGACTGCATGCCTGGCACATGCACAATGTCTATTATCTGCATTTAGAAAGAGTGTAGAACATAAGGCCCAGAGCCTTGGCTCTGTGCCAATTAGAGTGGCTCTGGGCCTTGTGGTCACTGTGAACCAATCACAAATGTTACAGCAGTAAACACAGGTAGTAAAAATTGCAAGCCCTCCCCTTCCTCTGTCTGATGAGGTGGTATGTACATTTCTACTCATTTACAAAGATCTTTTTGTCTTTTGCCATAAAAGCATTGTGCATTTTCAGTAATAATTGTGCACAAGTGTAATCAAATGACTGTATAAAATATCTAGCACGGTCTCCAGCTCTTTGAGTTTAAAAGGAGAACTATGGGGTCGGGGCTTTTCCCCATAGTTCTCCTAAGGGTCACGGGAGGACACAAACTAGCGTACTCCGTCACCCTAAGCTCAGTATACCGCGAGCTACAGCTTGCGGTATACTTATACCCCGCAGCCCGGACCGATCCCGACATTACTGTCTGGATCCACCCAGCTGCGTGAGTGACAGCTGGCTCTGCCTATCTAGAGGCAGAGCCAGCTGTACCCGGCCCCTCCCCCTCCGCCAGTCATCGCTGGAGGATCGGACAGGGGAGGGGGGAATCCCTGCAGGGAGCCGTGAGTCAAGATCGAAAAGTGAGTGAGCAACGGTATGTGTTCGCTCACTTCCCGATCTATTGAGCCGACCTGTGACAGTTTCATTGTCATAGGTCAGCTAGAACTATGAGGCTGAGTGATTTTGACTCGCCTCATAGTTCTCCTTTAACAACCTCAATACCAGCGCGTTTCATAATTTTTGAAACAATTGTGGCAAAAATCGGATCAATATGAGGCGTCTACTTTCCAGAAAAGGGTCATTATGGGAGCGTTTGTACTGTCCTGGCATTTCTTATATGTTTTAATAACAGAAAGTATTCCAAAATGTTTGGTCTTTTTCCTTTATATAATAAACAAATGAAAGCTCTATAGGTCTCATTTAGGTTACATGACCAAGTAATTGTCAAACTATGACAGCACTGAAAACTTAAAATGGCCTGATAATGAAGGGAAATAAACAGGCGAGTGAGTACTCAAGTGGTTAAACATGTCCATTTCATCTAGCTATGATCTCGTGATGCCAAGATATACCAGTGGTAAGATGTCAGTGCCAACAAAACAAAGAACAAATTCAGAGTTGCTAATTACATACTTTAAAGAATAGTAAAAAGTACCCAGCTGTGCACTATTATTTATTACACACATGAAAAACAATGCATGACTTTATATACAATACAAAGAAATGGGCAATGTTTTAACTGAAATAGGAGTTTATAAAGTACTCCTATAATTTTCAGTTAATTGGAGGGTTAGTGACCATTTCCTGTCTGGTATTTTATAACAACCTGAACTGTTTAAAGAATTCTTCCAGAGTGAAAGAACTGTACGCCAATAAAACCTTACTGTAGACTTCCTGTCCCAGTTGCAAATGATGGGAAAATCTTCAAGATGGTGACAGACAGCAACTTAACAGTGAAGAAAATGCACCTATTTAAAGCAAAGAAATCAGCAAGCCTGGGCATTGGCCCGCTTGGAACCTAGGGGGTAAGGATATGCCAATAAGTAAAGGTTGATGACTGCATAATTACTTCAGGAACATCCTGCTGAAGCATTCTCTGAGCATGCCATCAGATACCACAACAGGTTTACTTTTAAGGGAACACAAGAGTCAACTAAAACTTAAAACTAAACATCTTGCCTAACAGCTCATTTGGTTTCAGCTTCTTACTAGGGTCCTTACTTCCTTGGCTTTGGCCACCCTGCTTTCAAATGAGAGCAATTTAGTACCCATTAAGGTCACTCTTACTTGACAGAGTAAGTTTGGATTTTGGGTTGCCTACTCTTAGACAAGATGTCTATTTTTTAGAAGTTCAAAAAGGTTGACAGGTCACTTCTGTTCTTAAAGGTTACTTAAAGTACCCTTGAAGAACCGAAAAAGAGCTCCTATTACTGATTGTTTTTGTTCCAGGGTTGTTCTGTTTGTTTGAGAAGACACTTCCACAGAACCATACTATAACTCAGCAGGCGTGAACCAGTGAAAAAAAGCTCTCCTCCCATGCATTGCATTTTTTCACAACTAATATGCATATCCTGAGATTTGAATTGTCATTATGCAGATCTAGAACAACCCAGAACAGAGAAACAACAAGTAGCCCGTTATTTGTTTTATATTTTCTTTCCACGTCTTTTTTTTATGTGGGTATTAAACATTGTAGTTAACATGGCACAATTGAATTCCTAAATCAATAGATTTAAAATGGGAGCTTTCATTTTTTTTGTCAGGCATGTGATTCCTCTGGGATAGTAGTGCTAGAAAATGAACTTCACTTATTCTTATTATGCGAGTTAAATGGAAACGTGTAGCCATATAGAGCTTTGAATAGAAATGTGTTCCATTCTTTACAGCAGAAGTTCAGACTCCTGAAATTGACCTTTTGTGTATACGTGTAGAAAAAGGAATAATATGTCATCTGACAATACAACTTAAAAGGAGTCATATTGTTTAACATCCCTTGCAATACCATCACTGAAATGCCCTTGAAGATGATATTCAAAAGAATCTATAAAACTTAGTGTTGCCTGATGCTGCCATAATGCTGCATAGATAAGTGACGCACAAAAAGTTTAAACTACAAACAGGGATTTTCACATAGTGCAGTAAACACCCTGAAACCCACTGCGGTATGTACTAAACACCTTGATGCTCTCCCCAACATATATGGCCTTCCCCAAACTGTGGCTTTGTTTATGTCCCACGCATCACTTTCTAATCTTTGCTGGCTACACATGCCCATTAATATTTAAAAGGAATATACGGAGCAGTCTTCCAAGTGTCTCCATTTGCACAGTCATGGGCACTCAGTCTTCTATGGTAGAGCAGCAGCCACACTGTCTTCCACTAGATAGCAGAAGTCATCTGGTCCTTTATGGCACAGCCGTAGTCAGTCACTAGTCAATGTAGTCGTCTACAACATAGCAGCAGTCACATTCTATAACATAGTAATCCCCTTTTCAGAAAATAAAGTGTGCATGGCAGGAAAGGTATGTCACTACACACCAGGCCCCTTAACACTGTACTCGCATACACCTAAGCCATACCCAGATTTCACCATTGCACAAAAGCTTGGTGTGCCTATTTTATGTATTGCAACATTGAGTGGAATGAAAGAACACCTAACTATCATGAGAGGAAAACCCCGCCACCATGTGGAAGGTTGGGAGCAGCCAGATGCCCCTAGAACAACTTTGATTTGAGCATTTAAACTAAGTGACTAGTGCACATTCAGGAGTCTTTATACACACACACACCACACACACAGACACTATTTGCAGCAGTATGGCTGCACATTCTCAGGCTACAACCAAACTCATTATGCAAGAAGGATGCCAGATCTGCTCTGATACGAAAATCTTTAATAGTCTAGTAACAAATCTATACAATGTAGATTTTTTTAAACACACAAAAAATATATATTGGGGGGAATGTATCAAAACTGGAGCAAACAGAATCTGGAGCAGTTGCCCATAGTAACCAATCAGCATCTCTCTTCGGTTTGCTCAGGTAAGATTTGAAAATGAGAGAGAGAAGCTGATTGGCTGCAATGCAAATCTGCTCCACATTTTGTCTGCACTAGTTTTGATAAATTCCCCCCATCATATTTTATGACAATCCTAGCTTCATAGTATTCCACAAAAAGGAATGTTTGAATCAGGTCCGCAACCTTCAAGACTGGGCCTGAGTAACTATTCTGTCCTCATGGTTACAACAGCCTCCATACCAAAGTCCTGAGCATCTATGGAATTAGGACAGCATTCAATGATGTTTTATTCATGCTTGAATAAAGATTGGTTGTTTTTTTCCCAGGACACTGTATGTACTGTATAGTTTTCTTTTTACTTATTTTGCTCTGACATATACTTTAAAGCCCATTTCCACTTTTGTAGAGGTATTTTTCAAAAACATATGCCAGCAATGTACACTAAGCGTACATGAAGCAGGCATATGAACTTAAATTTTTTCTTAGCTTTACTCTTCATATTCTCATGGAAATCGCTGCCTCCGTGCAGTGCAAGCAATGTATGTATTTCTTCTCCCCCCTCCTGACAGTGTATTGTGCGTAAAGGCAGAGTTGGTGTTTACTGATCATGTTACAATGGGTGACAGGGAGGGGGGCAGCTGATTACAGTCTGGCATCCTGGTGTTAGACTGAGTTTCCTGTAAAGAAAATTTTGACATTTTAGGCTTCAAGGCTAAAAAAACCTTCAATAAGAAAATGAAGAAAGTCTGCAATGTGAGTCATGAAAATGTGCACTTATGTACATCATCACTGCACCTCTTCATTACCACAATAAATGCTAATCACTAACAAAAGGTGGAAATGGACTTTAAATTGAAATTTTAGCCAATATTTATTAAAAAACCGTAACCCTGGACTTACCCCCAATGCTAAAGTGATCGTTTTAAAAACATACTTACCTTGTCAGTGCTAATAGTATAATGCCTTCCTATACTAGGGTCAGTGTCAAAACTACAAAGACCCTGCACCAAAATGAAGAAACAACAAGACGCACTGAAGCCAAGCAGTTTGAAATTTTTTCACATTTTAAGAGCGCTTCTATTTAAATTTCTGATCCACGTGCTCTTTGAGTTGGCTCTTCTGAGGCTCAAACACATCATAAAATATCTGGTCTTCCTTAGAGTGCTCTCGGATGTATAACAGGTCCTCCACTGAATAGACATCGTCTTTTCCAGCCCAGACAGTCAAGCTGTACCTGCAATGAGCCATTGTTATTGATTATCAGTCTCTATGCTGAGGATGAGTCGACAAGTGAACAGTATTATGACTTGCTTCTAAAAATATCCATTGTTCAATAGGCTTCATCTAGAATGCAGTAAGCACCATAATTACAGATTAGTGTTTCCTACACAGGTACAGAACAAATCGGTTCAGTGACACAAAGCAGCCTGGCAAAGGCCAAGCTGTCATACATTCAAACAAGAGGATGCAGAGATTTTTCGAAGTCTTAGCGATCTTTTTATTTTCACGTTTAAAATTATTTATCAGTAAAAAAGCTCAGAAGCAAAGAAGACAAGGCCACACCTAAACATGCATAACTAGCCTTGTCTATTGTGTCAACTGAATAGCATGTTCTTTACGCTGAACTCTGGCCAAAAAACTAGTTTCTTCATTGTTACACCAAAATGTGGTTACAAAATATGTGATTACTTGCACCAAGTGTAATGTTCAATATGTTATGTAGCAAGCAAGTTGCGCTCGGTCTTAAGTGGATGTGGATTCCAAAAGTAAAAAAGGACAAACATCAATAAGTGAATTATCAAAAAATGTGATCAAGTTTACACATGCAAGATTTTTGGACCCACTGGTCACTTATATTAGGATCGCAATTAAGTATTTTTTGTTATATTTGTTTAAATACAGAGGGTCTCTGGACTATAGTGTTCGAGCCCGGTACGTCTGTCACATATACATTTACTGATACACCGGGATGTGTCTGAATCTATTACCTATTCATCACATGCCGTAATAATGATTTTCGACATCTATACATTGTTTATGGTTCCCTTTTCAACTGAGAGATCGTTTCACATTTTTTGATAATTCACTTATTGATGTTTGTCCTTTTTTACTTTTGGAGTCCACATCCACTTAAGACCGAGCGCAACTTGCTTGCTACATTAGATATTCAACCCTACACAGAGTTGCTGCTGGTCCTGTCATCTATTTAGACATCTAGTCCTAGCGCAGTGGTTCTCGAACCAATGTTCAATATGTTGTTCGAGAAGACCCATGAGAATTAGGAGAGCTGAACACTACTGTGCAGGCCAAGGTACCATCACCACCTGTCAAAGTAAAGTCTCTAGACATTTTATGACACCCATATAGGGGATAGGAGTTAATTAGGAGTTTTTTTATTGGCATTAAAACGGTGAATAAATCTTAGTGAAGAGGCGACCTTCATCATCTTTGTCAAAGATTTCTGGAATTTTACTTAACAAGCTAGGATGTCATTAGGACTTCATGATAGGTTGGAGATTGATCTCTACATAAAGGGGATGATTTAAAAAGCATCTGACCAGCCATACGCCTATGCTCCTCGGCTACATCTAGTGGTGGGAATGCTGTGCGAATGGCATTCACCCATCATATGGCTAAGCAGATGATTTATAAATCACCCCCATAGTGTTTACTTCCATCTGTCAAATCCACAATCTGCACTGCGAGATAAAAAAAAAAGTATTTAACCTATGGCACTAACAAATATAAAATAAATGATATAAAATAAAAAGGTCAATAGAGTACAATATGTTCATTCAATTAATTCATCCCAAAGTGCTCTGAAGAAATCACAAGGCAAAAAAGAAGCATGATTTATTGTGTTCAATCGAATAAAAAAGTAGCATCAGGTCTATTAAAAGGTAAAAAACACTTTCTTCCACCACCAGTGACCTTCCCAATAGAAAACTAACCAAATTGATGTGTCCAGTTAAAGAGGAACTTTACCCATACCTGACTAGGACATGTGACCATGCACATCATATCAGGGGAGGAAAATGCCTTTCCCTGAGATCTCATGAGAGTGCAGATGAGATTTCCCAGCAATGCACTGCTGATTTTAACAGGATGCAATGTTTGGGCACGATTACATCCCTAAAGCCCAAGAGAACCAGTAAGTAGAAAACCAATGTTTGTAAGTTAAAGAAAAATATGTTTTTTTAACTAGTGAATGTAAGATGATTTCATATCAGCATGCAGAGCTGCATGCTGAAGTGGTTTTTAGTTAAAGGGTTTCCGCTTTAAGGTAACATGGTAAAAATGTTTTAAATCAACTTCTCCTTTAAGCATCTCTGTTCACAGGCTCAGGTACAGCAGCATGGAGACCTACTGCAGTTAAATAATACAAGTAGGTCCTGACTCTTCCCCCAGCCGGTGATTGGATAAGGAAGGAGAGGCCACCTCCTTTTGGCATGTCCCTTGTTAGCACATGCAATCTGGTACTCATACTGCTTCTTCCTTTCAGAGTCTAAGCTGTGTACCTGCATTATAATTTTTTTAAATCTGCCTGGCATTCAGTGTTAAATGCGGCAAAACAAAAACAAATGAACCGGATAGTGGTACCAGCAATCCTTATAGCCACAGTATACGGAAATCGCAAAGTAATTTGTTTATGAGGTCATAATACACAAATCGTAACCTTAAAAAAAATTATTAACTGAACATAATTACCTGTCTGAGGTCTGCAACAGCCACTGCAGCTGAGGCCATGACTGTCTCACCAGTGCCGCCCTCACTGCAAAAGTCACTTGTTGGCTCAAAGTATTACATATCTCTGCCATTTCTTTCACCATTTCCCAGCTGTAACCTGTAAAACAAACACATTTTATTGAACAATTTTAAATGATCATCAATAGCTCCATTTCCTGCCACAAAGGTTGGTCATGATCATAATTTGAGAGACAAAAAACAAAAAAGGAGCGCTTAATAGTGTAAAACCAATTTTAATGATAAAAACGCACAACTGTATTGAACTTAAAAGGCATGTAGAAAACAATGGGATGTCAAATCATCTGGCAGCGGAAGTCTGAAAAGATGTGCAGCATCAGCGCCCACTGCCCCTGTGTGGTCTAGGTTTACATGTTTATGGGCCACGCCCACTGGGGCACCATGTAAACCGAGACCACACAGGGTCAGTGGACGCTGATGCTGCACATCTTTTCAGACTTCAGCTTTTGATGATTTGACATCCCATTGTTTTCTACATGCCTTTTAAGTACAATACAGTTGTGCGTTTTTATCATTAAAATTCGTTTTACACTATGGAGGCGCTCCTTTTTGTGGTCTCTCAGATTGAAGGTCCTTTAACCTGTGGGAGCTGCCTCTTCAGTGTGTTCGTTACCATTGCAACTGGCCGATATTGCACGTGGAGGCGCCGGTATTGTTTCCTGTCACATGATCATAATTTATTTACACTTATCAGTACACGTATCTAGTAAAAAGCCACTCAGAAGCATTCATCATTCCTTAAATGATCAGGTGAATCCACATCCAGGCAATCAGCCCGAGGCAGCCCTTCACAAGGTCTGTGACTGGGATGTAAAAAATGATCAGCTATAATGGCGTAGGGAGGCTTAGAGATGCACATTGCAAATATAGGAAGCACTTTCTACATTAGAATTCTATCATCCAGGTGAATAATGTAGGCATTGCATCATTCATTGTATTAAAGTGCAAATTCATGTAAATCATATTACATAAAGTGTATCAACAGGCACTTCCTCTCATAGGGTGACAACACTTATGCTCAGCTTCAGCATTGCCTTTCCTCTGCACTCCTGAGTTGAACTACATTCAGCCCAGCTGACATACAGTTGACTGCCAAATTCCTTACAAAAGAAGAACCTGATGTCTTGGAGTTTGAACATATCCACAGGAGGTTTATACAAAAGGGTCCACAGAAATGGAAGAGAAAACATACAGAGTAAAGAATTAACTTTATAAGAACATAAAATAATTCAATCCCGTTTTATTTACAGTGTAACTAAGTATCCTTCTGTGACAGCCAGGGGTCAAACAACTTTCACCCAATATTCACAGATTTCTAATGAAATGAATGTATTACATATTCTTACATTATTCTAAATTATAAAAAGGCCCATAAGTAATATACGTAAAATGGTTCTGTACTTTGTGATAGACGCAGGGAAACCCCCACAATTCTCCCACACACAAACAAAAAAAGAAAAAATGACCTGTCCCCCAACTAGTTTACCCCTTACTTCCCAGTCTAGTAAGAAGTTCACATTCCCAGGAGCACAGTAAAACTTTGTGTGAAAAATCAAGATTTATCAAAAGGAAATGCCCTTTACTGGCAACAGGTGAGGGTTCATCTGGGTTGGGGGATTGCTTTTTCCATATATTAACACGGCAGTGCTGTAGTAAATATAATTTTCTCCATTTTTAATAGATGTGCTTTATTGCAAAGAGAAAAAAAAAAAACTTACCATAAACTGTCTAAAGAGGAGATACATTCCTGTGCAGTGTTACTTTACATATCAGGTGAATTTAGCTAAACCCCTGTAACTACCATGGAGAGTTAGGGTTGATAGATATATTTTCATATTCAGCAAGAAAAAGGATTGGAGCTTACAATGAAACAAAAATCCAGTTTGTTACTATGAATAACATAGTACTATATGTAATAGGCATCCGATTGTACTGAAATTGTATTGTAACTGTACTGTCTCCCCCATTTTGTAAAGCGCTGTGTAAACTGTTGGCACTATATCAATCCTGTATAATAATACAATAATATGTACTATGCATAACATAGTAGTAGTATGAAGTGTGAATTATTATCAGGAGATTTTGGTCAATACACAGCCCAAGATTATCTCCAGGGGAGACATTATCCTACAAGACATTTTGGTTTTATAAACAAATATCATTAAAATATTTGGTTTGTCAGTGAGATGCAGATGGAAAATACATGCTGTTGCTATTAAACCTAATACTGTTTTACGTTACTGGAAATGCGATGGAACTGGATATTTTTAATCCTATAATACCAGCACTGTAGTCAATTTATTAGACTGTAGCTGAGATTTACAGTATGTAGGATGAATAAAGAGACCCCTGCATAAAGGCCTTGTAGAGAACATTAGTAACATTATAAAGGGTCTGAAAACACACAGTGGGCTGCAAAGCTATAGAAGAGAACCCCATTGTGATTCTACAATGTTTTTAGGATTATTGTATAAAATTGCATTGTTGAGGGGAAGGTTATATTGTATACACTTTCCAAACAAAGATGAAAGCATACATTAGGTAAAAAAGACCCCTTGTAACATAACCTGTCATTTATGGATTATCTTATTTTAACTGTGTTTATCATTTGCTTGCAAAGGAGAGCCTGTTCTTTGACTGGAATGAATTTGGAAGTATGTATCAGTGCAGCAGCAGTAAAAGGGCACACCAGTGGAGTTGTGGCGAGTGCAAAAGTGTACATTGTGCAATGGTAGCAAATGAGTAAGCGTGTGTCAGTGCAGTGGCATCATGAAAATAAGTGTGCATCACTGCTGTGGTGGCAAGGGAATTAGTATGTGTTGGTGCAGCGGTAAAGAGTGAATTGGTGCACAACGTTGCATTGGCGGTAAGTACAGAAATGTGCGTCAGCCCATTGGAGGCGAGTACAGAAGTGTGTGTCAGTGCACATAAACTTATGAAGCACACAAAGAAAATAGGTGTCTACAGAGAGGACCTGTCACCTGGCACACTCATCGCTCTCCATCGAGTCAACAGCCATAGCAGAGCTGTTCCATTATGTACATTGCCCAAATGCCATATCATTGACTGGCATAGTCCTTCTAGCTCTATTGCAGGATGAAGACAACTCACAGGGCATGCAAGTAAGTGGCATCATTTCTCAGGACTCCTTGAAACTGCTCCTACCATGAATGTGCACTAATGGCATCATTTTGTGTTGCCCCATAGCAGCTACCATGCAGGCACGGTAGCAATACCATATTATTAAAAAAAACAGCACCATTTTTCTGTCCAAAGAGCACCTATCAAACATGCTACCTTTTTGCTGGGTAACTAAGCTGCAAATGCATGTTATTGAAGACCTGCCAAGCGTGTCCACCACACATGCACAGATATGACACTATAGCAGTGGTTCTCAACCTGTGGGTCGGGACCCCCTCGGGGGTCGAATTACGATTTGCCAGGGGTCGCCTAGTGGCTCTCGGCCGCCGGGAGAGAAACACTTTCTCCCGGAAAGGTCGGGACCTTTCTCTGCTCTGTTTTGTTTTTTTTAAATCGGGGGCCGCCGTAAGTCAGAAAAAAAAAACCCACCATAGGAATGAATAGCTAGATTCCTATTGGCTATTTCACTTTGCAAAAGCCAATAGCAAACTAGCTATTGCACCCGCCTTGCCAATCAGCAGAGGGTGACCTGAAGTTCTCCATCAGGTCCCCTTCTAGTGATTGACAGCAGCAGAGGGCGGGTGCAATATGTATGTATTCAAGCAATGTCTCAGTGCCTGTGATTGGCTCTGCGCGCTGCCAGCTTCCTGGCGGGCTCGGCATGTGGAGCTACGAACATGCCCGAGCCCATCCCCATCAGTGACAGTACTACGGAGTATGTACCTCATACGTTATATAGCCACACACTTTAAATCCAATTCTTCTAGTTCCAGCTGCAGAGCCCGGTCCTGTCTTTGCCTATAGCAGTGGTTCTCAACCTGTGGGTCGCTGTGCAAGGCGAGAGTCCTCCTCTGCTCTCTCCTAGCGCAGCAGTGTCAGTTCTCCCGCCACGCCGCCAGATGTCGCTGCAGCAGCCGCGTCATCCCTAAATTTTACCTTTGGGGGTCACCACAACTCTGCAAATGTTACCAAGGGGTCCCGGCCCTAGAAAGAGAACCACTGCACTATACCATTGTTTTAGCACAGACATTGTTTTCTCCATAAATCCTCTACAGGGTCCACAAATGGCGCATGCCTGATGCCAGCCCCATCGTGATGGAGTTAGTTCCCTCAAAATTAAAGTTGAAATTGAAAAGTATCAAAGACACAAATTAATGAAGCTCCGTACATCTTAATACAATAATAAATGTTTTTTTTATTAAAATGCGAACAATGTAAGCACCTAAAATTAACCTGGTATGAGCCTCTTACATTCTCCTGTATAGCAAAGCTCAGGAAGGGGAGAATAGGCATAAGGATGCTGATACTGTAGGTGGAGATAGCAGATTGACAGACAAATAAGCCCATCGGGATGGGTTGGCAGTGACTGATAAGCGTTGCACTGTGCTGGAAGAGCTGACTGATCAGCGGTCATGTGATTGATCAGCTCTTGGTATAGAGCCAGCGTGTGACAGCTGCAGTGTGTTAGGTCTTGCCACAGCACTGCTAGAAGAAAAGCCAGTTAATAGAGTTTAACCGTATTGTCTGTTATCAACACTACTAAATATCTGGGAAATAAGATGTATTATTATTATATATAATTTTATGTCATTTCCTCTAACCAGATTAACTCCATTGAACTGTTTTACTGTAAACACTGAAGCTGTGAAGTGATGTCCTTGGGGCTCTGACGCAAAACCCACAAATAGAAAGTACTAAACGATAACGTTTGGCAACAAGTATAAATGCATTTAAAGTGGAAATCTATTCATTTTAAGGGAGTTATAGACAGTGGGGAAAGGTTGGAACCTTTTCAGCTTCTTTTGATGTATATGCCCCTGGTGGAGTTTGGGGCACAGATAGAAATAACCGTGATCACTACTGACGCAAAAGGCAGTGGGGAGGGTTTTTGTTCCCCATGGTCCCTGTGTGTGTTGTAAAGTAGCCACCGCTCCAAGCTCACTGCTGTGATAGACTATAATTTCAATACAAATTAGCAAACAAAACATGTGATTGTAGTCCATCACGGGAGTGAGCTTGGAGCGGTGGCTACTTTACAGCACACACAGGAACCATGGGGAACAAAAGCAGCCACCCTCCAGAAGGAAGGACAGTGTCAGCACCAATTCAGAAATGATTTGAGGATCTACAGCTCAGTAACACACAAATAAGATACATTTTTGTTAATAGTTAGGGTACTTCAATGCATTTTTAAGGTTACCGTATATACTCGAGTATAAGCCGAGTTTTTCAGCCCATTTTTTGTGCTGAAAAATGCCCCCCTCGGCTTATACTCGAGTCAATATTTTTTCCCAGTTTTTTGTGGTAAAATTAGGTACCTCGGCTTATATTCGGGTCGGCTTATTCTCGAGTATATACGGTAACTGAGTTTAGTGTCAAAAAAGAAAAGAAGTGCAGCCAAATCCCGACCATAATCCTGTGCCAGTTGTAGGAGATTTCTTCACAGCTAAAGAAGGCAAACTAGTTTCTTCAACATTGGTTCTGATCAACCAATTGGAAATAAGCGGAAGTGGAGAGAACTTTTATCAACGTACATGTTTTTACCACATTTTACTATTATTGCAATAATGCATTAAAGTAAAAATATGTTAATATATCTCTGACCATGTTTATTTGAAGTTACAGAAGGTAACAGAAACCATGATACAGGAGCCATACCTTTGCTGCAGATATAATTCCTCCAGGATTCTATGGCCATCAGTGACTTCATTAAAGGCATTCAGGGGCATGTAATCAGCCAATCTGAAGTCTGATCCTGCCCTTCATGAATGATGAGACCAAATGCCTAGGCATGTGTTCATGTGACTGGGCCATCATGGGATTGTAAAGTAGTAGTGAAGGCAAGTAATTAAATTTAAGGGTGGGCAGCATAATGGCGAATTCTTATTTCATACTTTAAAGCCTGAACTGTGAAGAAAGTGTTCTTCATCTAAAAATGATTAGCGGTCTACTGTAGTTCAGAATGGCTCCTGTATCTGATTATTATTGCAGGGCTGATAGGAAATTAAAATGAAGTGAATACAAAAACTCTTTCAGTCAAAACATTTCTTTAATGTTTGGATAGAGTAGGCAGGGGATAGAACCTCCGTCAAGTTGTTATTGCTGCCTGAGTTTCTGTTTTCTAAATGTTTTCTCACTTCCTGTTTCATTGGCTGCAGAGGAAGAAGAGGGTAAGCACCCAAAAAGACACAAACAGCTAAAAAAGTGCTGAAGCTCTAGAAACACATAGAAATAACCATGATCATAATTTCAGAGAGATGTCACGATAACCACAAAAGGAGGTGAGGAGAAATCCCAAGGGTGCCACCGACAACAATAAAACTGTCACGATTTGGGAACCAGAGCACCAGGAATAGTAAACTCCGGGTCTTGGGGAGCAGTATATTGTGACCTAATTAGGAATATGAATGGATACCGGTCTCTGAAGATGCAGGGACAGTGTGACCGCACATCAAATGTAGAGACAGTGTGCCAGAGTCGCAGGATATAAGGAGCCGCCTGGTCCTCACCAAAGCCACTGATGGTGTGGATGTTGAGCTGCGAGGCAGCTCCCAGGTTGCAGCTCTCTGACACACCCATGCAGGCACAGTGCCAGCGGGTACTCAGGGACCACAGCACACTGGACAAGACACAAGGTGCATACAGGGTACAAGGTACAAAAAGAGGCACTAGAAGGAAGAGAACACACAACAGGTGTACCCACAGGTACAAGAGATACACAGGAAAGACAGGTGCAAGGGCTCACTGAAGGAGACAATTACCATCCACTAGTAGGACAAGCAGGATCTCAAACAAGGAATCACAGCTCACACTGTGAACATGTATCGCAGGGAATATGCACACAAGGGATGGTGCGAGTACAGGGCTAGGAAACAGAGATGTGCTTTCACTTGTGTGAGTAGACGACCATAGGAAATTAAGTACGCAAAAACAGAACGCAAAAACAGATATAAGCATTTGGTCAGAGAGCTTCATTAATACGTATATTGGCAAGTAAATATGTATATTATTTCTCTCTGGAACAAACATTCTCTGAATTCAGTAAGAGGTGAGTCACTCATTGATAATAACACAGAAAAATTTACATAACACAGAACTACCGGCACTCTAGGTGATATGCACAGGGGAAGACTCAAACAGAAATACACTGAAAGCTGTGCAATGGGAGAAATGCGTACCACGGCCACGGATGCACCAGATGCCGTGCACAAGGATAGCACTGGGGGAATGTACCAAGTACAGGCACATGAAAGAGAGCACTGAGATGGAGGGAGGAAACGTACAAACAAGGTAGAAGACCAGCACTCAAGAACTACAATAAATGGGAACACAAGAACCAAAGAACCAAGCAAAAGGGGAAATAGCCAACAGTGAGTTTGCAGTCACAGGAGAATGAGCACAAAGCAGGGATCCAAAAAGGTATACAAGCACAGGAGATCAGGGGAAACACAAGGGGTCCGACACAAGAAATAAGACTTGTTACTCGAATGAAAAGCAACAAGTGAGATAGTGCTAAATAGGGGAGGAGGTGTGCAGACTGGCTGCAGCCCTGTGAAAAACCATAGGCTGACAGCCAAGCACCAGGGACCAACATGGATTGGCGGACATTGTGACAAAAACCCTGACTCATTCAATTTAAAACTAAAAGTTTTATCTGGAGTTGGACTTTAAGTGATGGAAGGGTACTCTGTAAAACACATAAAACGGGTACAAATAAAAAAGCACTGAGCTCCAACATCAATATTAAGCCAAACAATCTGTTAAGAATGTTTTTCCGGTGTTTGTTCTCTCTACTAAGAAAAGGTGATGTTCATGAACAAAAATGTTAAACATCACAGTGATGTCAATGGCTATATATATATAGCAAAGTACTTAATTTCCTATGGACGTCTACTCACACAAGTGAAAGCACATTTGTCCTTCAGAAGATAACAGGTTTTACGTCTGTGCCAACATCATGAACACCAGTCTCAACCTCTTCTGCTATTCACATCAAGGACGTTCTTTGTCCAGAACGCAAAAACAGATATAAGCATTTGGTCAGAGAGCTTCATTAATACGTATATTGGCAAGTAAATATGTATATTATTTCTCTCTGGAACAAACATTCTCTGAATTCAGTAAGAGGTGAGTCACTCATTGATAATAATAATGCTCAGGGTCAAATCCAGTTATGTACCATGTACCAAAAGTGACAAACCAACAGGAAACGAACAGACTCAATATTAGGGACACTATTTATAAATTGTTACCTTGTCGTGGCTTAACTTAAAGTCCATTTGCTGTTGTAAACACATTAAATAAAGGAAAAAAATAACAACACATTTAACTAAAAAGAGATAGATTTGTCATGTAAAAGACAACTTTTGATTGGGGGGTTCCATGGCAAGCCCTGTAATGGTGGCCAAGCACAGAATGCGAAGTAAACGAACAGCTTATTTTATTTACCAATTTTAAAAGCCAAATTATTATTTATTTTTTTTAGTTTTGCGTAGAGTAGGGAATGGTTAATAAACCTGTGAGGTTTTCTTTTTGCTGTCTGTATCCCATTGTGGAGATTTCCACATCTCCAAAGACACAACATAAAAGGGAGAGAACAAAATAAGGGAATTCCCATCTTAGATGAGTGCCCCAGAACAGGTATCCCAACAGGAAGATTTCACCACAACTCCTGTTCTGGTCCCAACAGGAAGATTTCACCACAACTCCTGTTCTGGTAACCTTTTGGATTTCCCACACTCAAAAAGAAAAGGAAAAGGGGTGAATCTCCCAAAACCACAAATCAATATAAACAGGTCTGGGGGTTTTAACACTTCCATACTCTACTCAAGAGAAGACTTGTTGACATTGCTTAAGAACCCGAAAAACCCTTTCAATGCACACAGACAACTTTCTAGTGTGGACAGTGTTATCAGCCTTTAGCATATTTACTGAAGGAAAAACAAGTAGAGAAATTATACAACAAGCCTTATGAAATTGTACATATAAACTGCACTCCATGAACATTTGTGCACTCACTGCCACTACACGACACGCACTTCTGCATTTGCCACCACTGGACTAACTTAAATATTCATCCCATTCCAAGGAAATGGCACACTGTTGTTAGAGATTATATAGTATCTAGATCTATGGTCCCTTGATACTTAATGGTGGCTATTTAAACCTAAATAAGCACATTTTATATTTAATGCACTAGCAACAAAACACATGTAACGCTCGGGTTCATGGTAGTCTAGATTATACCTTCATTTTTTTGGCCTGGTAGCCATCCAGTAGTCCAACCCAACGACAATGTCACATCTGGGAAAAATGATGACACAGTCTGGAGGAATTCTCCAGCATCTACTGGCTTGGCACTTCCCCCAGGACCTGTCAGTATGTCAGCATTTATCCATACAGGCTGCTTAATATTATTCTTCAACATATCCAGGATTTTCATTGATGGTAACACCGCTTCCAAACTGAAAAGAAAAAAAATCCAATATCAGAATGGATTCATATACATGGGGGAAAATTTATCAAAACTTGAGCAGTCAGAATCTGGAGCAGTTGCCCACGGCAACCAATCAGCATCTCAGTCTACGCTACACTCATTCAAAATACTCTTATTCTGCCTACTATGTTAGATTGTTACAGCCTGGCCTTTTGCTAGTTAATTGACAGCGACAACTGGATCTAGATATATCTCTTACATTTTATACCTATACGTCCTCATTTATCTATCTTGCATATGTTATGTTTATGCTGTAAAATTTTGATTTATAAATAAAGAATTAAAAAAAAAATAATAAAAAAATGATAATAGGACAAAACTAAAGATTTCTTTTAAAAGCCCTGCCTTACTACCCGTTTCCCTCTTCCATGGGAGAGGTGGTAAAAAGTATCTCCCGCAACTTCTGTACCAGACAGTGGAGATTCCCCCTTACCCTGAAGCCCTAGCAGTGGAGGCAGGATGGAAATTGTTGAAGGCAAAAGGGTTACCACACAGTTTCCAAGAAGCTTGTTTGTGCAGAGTTCCACACAGGTCATAGAAGGCTATCGGAAACCTGCTCATTATAGTCAGGTGATTGACAGAGGTAGGACTCCCAGAAGGGAAGCAATGCTTTAAGTGAGGCAGCCAAGTAAAAGACCTGTCCGATTAGATGAAGAGGATCAGTACTCAGATTTAGGGTGTCATCAGGAAAGATGAACCACATAAAAGGGGGTTCATGGTATAGTGGCTCAGTCTTTAAAAATTAAATTAGAAATTGGAAAAGTGCTATTCGTAAAGTATATGTCAATAGCTGCCTACAGGTAATTCTGCCTTGTATTTTACAATTTTCTGGCTTGCTTTTAATAACACTAGAGCTGCAACAGTTAATCGATTAAGTCGATTAAAATCGACGATTGAAAACGTTGGCAACGTTTTCGATCGTCGATTCGTCGGCTATCGATTGCTTAGCCTGTTCGGGGCTCCGCACACGGCCTGAGTCGCACGTCACACGCTGCTCCCGACGTGCCCACCGCACAGGCCGCCGCCACCGCATAAGCCACGCCCACCGAACAGGCCGAAGCCGCGCACGCTGCTGGTCTCCTAGCCGTGAGCTCTCTCACCCGCCGCGAGCTGCCTCACGCGCCGCATAAGTCATGCCGGCCGCTGGTCTCCTCCTAGCCGTGAGCTCCCTCAGTCGCCGCAAAAGCCATGTCCACCGCTGGTCTCCTCCTCGCCGTGAGCTCCCTCACCCGCCGCTGGCCTGCAGACAATTGAGGGCCCACCTTCTAAAAGTAAG
>NW_017307090.1:589607-606911 GCF_000935625.1 Nanorana parkeri
ATCATTATACAGCGCACTGTAGAGGACTACAAATCCCAGCGATAATAAATTATATACAGCGCAATGCAGAATAACGCCAGCTATAGAGGAATACATCAGATCCCAGCAATAATACATTATATACAGTGCAATGCAGAATAACGCCAGCTACAAAGGACTACAAATCCCAGCAATAGTACATTATAGTATAATGTACTATTAGTATAATGTACTATTGCTGCATTCCTCTATAGCTGCTGGTATTCTGCATTGCGCCGCTGTATAATGTACTTTATTGCACACCACACTTTTTTTTTTTACTTCCACCGTGCCAAGCTTGCTCCTGTGATGGACTACAATCGCAATAGAAACTAGTAGTCCATCACTGGAGCCTTTTTTTTTTTTTATCCGATTAACCGAACTTAATAATTGGCCAAATAATCGATTATGAAAATAATCGTTAGCTGCAGCCCTAAATAACACTATGAAGTCTTCTCAAATATATTAATACTACATATTTCAGAATACAAGACTGTCATTTATTGACGTGTACCTGGTACCAACAAATCCTGAAAATCCACTTATTCCACCTTCACTGTTTGACTTACAGAACAGGGACATATAGATGTGTATTAATATGCAAAGATATTTATGGATTGTCCCTCTGGATTGCATTCATGGATTTGTTTTCCCTTTGACAGGTTACCCCAGAGAACAGAGGCTTCTGATTAGACTGTGTGCAGTGTCTGGGGAGGATTGCCAGAAACTGACATATTGAATGATAAATGCAGAAACATAAATAGCACACTATATTAACTTTATGTTGATGCAAATATCGAAAGAATTGTGCAATTAAAAAAAAACCTTATTTCTCTGTATATTTATGTAATATTTTATATTTGCCCTCAAACAATTTTCTGCATTACTTGTGATAGCCCCCAAATTAGCCTATACTAGAACAGGCACACTTTTTTTCTAAAAATAAAGGCTACCCATTGCAGCCCTTACATACTACACATTGCTACAGTCAATGACGGGTCTTGCCTTTAAAGCATTCAATTTTTTTTAAACAA
Source organism: Nanorana parkeri (assembly GCF_000935625.1). Lineage (NCBI taxonomy): Eukaryota > Metazoa > Chordata > Amphibia > Anura > Dicroglossidae > Nanorana > Nanorana parkeri. The sequence continues at coordinate 590,660 of NW_017307090.1, forward strand.
TTGATTAGTTAAACCCATGACTAAACCTCAACCTAAAGGATCAGGGTATTCCTTTTTGTTTGGCTCATTACAACAGTCCCTCCTAGCATGGGTGGCAGATCGATGGCTACACTACTGCTAATATAGCTCCCTGGGTCATTTGCCTAACCAAAGTAAGGGCATCTTCAATTTGGAGCAATTGCCGTGTTAAAAATATAAATGGAGTAGGGTATACAAAGATTGTTTTACATTTCATAAAGGGCTCAGATCACACTTCAAATCCTTGTACTGACTAGCAAGTAGAAATAACAATTATTTTTCCTTGCCCTGCTTTACAGTATCATTTTTTTCAGGATAGAGTTATACTTTAGGCAGGAAATTCCACGTTATAGAGCTGCAAAGTTTCTATGCATGCACTGATTTCCTGAATGTCCGTATTTTCATAGGCTTAGTCATATTCCCTCCTCCCTGCGTGACTTTATTTTGGGTGTGGTGATAGGTTGTTTATGAAAGGTGTGCTCAATCGCCACATGCTTTAGAAATAAGGACATTTTGGCGATCTGGTATGCTGTCAAGGAGATTATTCTAACGAGGAAGGGACAATCTGGCAGTTTAGGGAAACTGTTATCCAACGCTTTGCTTTTAAATAATAATTACTGCAAAGTGAGCTGTGTGTGCCGTAGTGCAGATCTCACTGGTAACATACTGAATACTATAGAGTGAGCTATGTGCATTTGGGTACAGTTCTCATAAGTGACATACCGTAGGGTACTGTGGATTGCATCCGGTTACACCAAAGAAAAAGGCTGTTACGGAACTCTGAGAATAACAAAAGAGGTATACAGGTGAAACTCGAATAATTAGAATATCGTGCAAAAGTAATGGCAGTAATTGCTGCAAAAGGGGCCCAAACCAAGTACTGAGTACATATGCATGCTTGTACTTTTCAGAGGTCCGATATTGTTCTATGTACAATCCTTGTTTTATTGATTGCATGTAATAATCTAATTTTCTGAGATTGTGCATTTGGGGTTCTTGGGGTTTTCATGAGCTGTAAGCCATAATCATCACAATGATGACAAATCACGGCTTGAATTATCTTGCTTTGCATGTAATGAGTCTATCTCATATATTAGTTTCACCTTTTAAGTTGCATTAGTGAAATAAATGAACTTTGCACGATATTCTAATTATTCGAGTTTCACCTGTATGTCCCGCACACAGACCTTTCAATTCAGACCACAGGGGGCAATCACGCACGTTTAGAGGGCACACATGTCCTGTTTGTCAAGGCAGATCCTCTTTTGTTTACAGTAAACCAGCTACATCTTACATTAAGTGCTCGCCTTTCTTCATGCGAAGCGTTGATAAATTAAACAGGAAGAGCCACTCTGTGTAAAGTACGAGTGAGCTGAAAGCTCAGTCTTGGTCAGCATGCATTTATGAATGAAAGCTACAACAGTAACTTTCATTCCTGAACTTCTATCATGTAAAACAAAAAAATATTAGGGGGCATGGCCTGGTGCATGCTGAAAAATAGCCGCTTGACTTTACAGCTCCGGCTTTCGCGGGATATCATTTGCAGTTTTGGAGTCGTTAAATCCCGGAAATCTTCCATACTCTGGGTACACAAGATGCTACTCCACTAGCAACTACTCCACTGCTCCTATTTCTTTGAAGCAAGATGCGGTCCCAAACCAACCCCCCCCCCGTATGTCTGACCTCAAGCTGGTGCCTGCAGACATTAAGAGCAGTCTATCAAAGGCAATTGCTGACCTCAGAGGAAATTTACGGAATGTCCACAGGCCGTGGAACAGGCTAAGATTCGATGTGATATGGCCCTGCAGACGTTGCAGCAAGTGTCTACAACCACCTGCTAGAGATACACAGACATCTTGAAGACTTGGACAATAGAGGGTAGGCGTCGAAATATTCACATCCAAGGCTTGCTGGAACAAGATCAACTCACCCTAGCACTTTTTTTTTTGTTATTTTTAATGATCTTCTTGATTGGCCTTTGGAATCCCCAATAGAATGTGAGCGCCTTAATAGAGTGCTACATCCCGGAAACAATGCAACTGACTATCCCATGGACATGATCTGCTGTATTATTAGCTTCCAGCTTAAAGAAGAGATTCTCCAGAAAGCAAGGGCCTCGGACCAACTAATGTACAATGGGACCCCTTTCCAACTATATCAGGATTTCAACCGAAGATCACTTCAGCCTTTATTACTGATCCTACGAGACCAAAATATTGCCTACAGATGGCGGTTCCCATTTTGCCTTTCCGCAACACGAGCAGGCCATACAGCTCTTCTTCGTACTCCAGCAGACCATCCAGATTTCCACTCCCAACTGTAGATCCCATTGGTCGATCTATCTGACTGGTACAGCTCTTTTTTAATTCCCAAACACCTGGACGGACGCCGATGGTGGAGCTCCTACTCTATCGGCTCATCTTCAAACCCTAAATCGGGCCCGCACTCCTGCTGGATACTCAACCCCCTTTTTGTTTGCCATGGAAGTATGAATACTCACCTGACTTGCTACAACTCCTGCCCTGACTGCTTCTCCATTGTTGCCCTATTTAGCGGTTCAATGTGAACGTTGTACTGCTTCTTACACATGAAGCTACCCAATGTAATCCTGCAAACGTGCCTTTTTCACCAAGGCTACCATATACCCACCACTTGTTGGCCCTTATCTACATGGGACATCACCTTTTTGGCTACCTCTCCCAAGCAGATTTATCATACTGAGATGATTTAGCCTTTCCTCTTTGCTGCAGTTCCGTTATAGAATATGCAAAGACCTTTTTTTTTCATGCGCTCTGAACGTGCACACTGATAAATCTTGAATGTCTCGTAAACTGACTGACTGCTAGTTGCCTACCTTCTCGAGATCTCACCTGTTTTTATCCCTTCAAATGCCCTTTGTTTATTATTGGATACAACCACTCGCGATACCGATTTGTCCTTTTCTGTCTAAACACCTTGGACTCCGGCCATAAGCCGACCATGTTATGGGCCTTCTGGTTGATGTTGCTGGTTATATTGGGGGTCTGATGTCTGACAGACGTCCAGAACAGTCTAGCTTTTTCTTTCCACTGGTATTACATCACTAGCCCACTAATTTCACAGCCTTGTTCGCCACTGTTGCCAACCAGGATTTGCGTATTGCCTCTTGTTGGCACTTTGGTTACAGTATAAAAGTTCTACCAATCAGTGGTGGCTAAAGGCCTGCAAGGGGCACTGGGACTCAATCAATGTTCTATATTATGTGATATCTTGTTTAAAGCTTACGGTTTAATCTTACCCTAGAGCGTTTATATCACATACTTTGTTATCCACACTGTACCCCTATCTCCTGATGTTTATGACCCTGTCCATGACTATGCTTCCGCCCTCGACTCATGCCCTTGCTTCATTTTACAGCCCTTCCTCTCTTTAGTCTCTGTGTCTTCTCCTCATACAGTGCACTAAGTGCACCTACTTCTTTTGCAACTTCCACTTTTAATGCTGATTATACATTGATCCTACCAGACCACTATCTCCACACAACTGTCCGAAAAGGTAAAGATTGATCAATTTCTCATTTTTGGGGATGTTTAATACCTTCCCTATCTCTGGAGTTCCTTTTAGCTGTCACTCGTTTCTCTCCTTGAGCTTTCGTCTTTACTTTCTACTCTGGTTGTTCTCTCCACAGTGTAAATTTGCCTTTTGTATCTCTTTCCTCTCTCTCTTTTCTCCCCTTCCTTTTTATTTGCTCCTTCTCTCTTTCCTCTTTGGGACTATGAACCCCTCAGGCTGCACCTCACCATCTCCCCCCGTTTATTATACTTTCATATACTGACCTGCTACAGCCTGAGTCTTGTCTGCCATATTACAGGTGCCCTCTGCTTGTCTCTCCTCTTGGAAGTTCCTATCTCCTTTAAAGTGAAAGGTCTCAACGTTCCTGAAAAGTGATCTTGTCTACTGAGAGATCTCAACAGACAATGTAAATACTGTACGTAGCCATTATATAAGTAATCCATTTTAGGTCTGAGTCTATTCCTTAGATATACAACTATATATTTCCTCTAGCTTACCATGCTGCAACTGATACAAAGAAAGCTAAAAGGGTCTCTATACTACTGTCTAAAACTCTGCAGTTTACCCTGGCTTAACAACATTCTGACATTGATGGTCGTTTTCTTTTCTTAAAAGATCCCAGGGGGAAAACGATCATGTTCTCTAACGTTTATTGTCTCAACATGAACTACGTCTGCTTTCTACATCTTGTTAGGACTGTTTTACAAGGTTTTGCTAGTGGCATTCTCATGCTCAGAGGAGATTTTAATGTACCACTGAATTCTCTCATTGACTGTTCCAATGGGAAATTGTTGCTACCCTACTGCACCTTATGTCATATTAAGGCAGAACCATCTCTGTCTCCATGATACTTGGGAGGCTCCTCCATCCCACCATGAAGGATTACAGGGATGTGGAATTCCTATAGCCCGACACCCAGGACATGCAGTTCCGGGCGCCAGGCAGAAGTTTTCTTTCTACATTTAGCCCTGTTTTTGGCAAGCAGGGCTTAATGTAAAGCGGGTGCTGTTTTGTACAAGTGATTTGTACAGCTCTGCGGTCAGTGACACAGGGCCGCTGTACTTGCAGCCCTCCTGTGTCAGCTGTCACAAGTGGAGCTGCACAAAAGATCCAGCATTAGAGGGCAGATTCATAAAGAGAACCTGTCACCTCTGAATGCTATCACACAGGGGCTTGTTATCCCCTGTGTGATAGCAATAAAGTTAAGTTTAAAAAAATGAAAAAAGTAAAAAAAACAATAAAAAAGGAAATAAAAAAATGATAAGTAAAAAAAATTAAATAAAAATAAAAAAAGAATAGTAAAAAACAAGAAATACAAATTTGAAAAAAATCTAAAACCAAACCCGCCATCTGCATGCGAAAAAACACACCCATAGGGCATTGTGTGTGTGCTGAGTACTGCCCCCATTCCACTGTGTGCCTTTTTATTGTAGCCAGGCAGCAGCGCTCTCTAACACGCATTAAAGAGTAAGTTTTCACTTTCCCAAGTAATTTGGGAAAATGGAATTACCTCTTCCCTCCCCCCCCCCCCCCAGATTGCGCGTTTTCCTGCTGCAATACCGCCCGGGCGATCCCACACGATCACGGTTGAAAACACTGCGCGGTGCATGTCGTGAAAATAGGTACATGTACCTTTTTTTTCAGCGATTGCCACTCAGATGTAACCCCCATACATGCAACCGCACACGATCGCACGTCCCGGGAATCCGCAGGTCTGCACCAACCCTAAAGGGTATATTTCCTTTCCCAAGTAATTTGGGAAAAAGGAATTCCCTGTTCCCCCCCCCCCCCCCGCCTTACTTACCTTTCAGCGAATGGTCCTACCCCATACTGTCATCCAGCGGAGCCCTGCACTGTGAATTTTGAATTTCGCTCACAAATTGCAAGCACTTGCAGGTTTGTTTACCGTTCTGACCAATGAGAAGCGCTTCTTAGCACAGGTAAATACGGTTTTGGTACAAGTAGATTGCCATGAGGGACAAGTAGTTTTTTAAAAAAAATTCCACACCCCTGCACATTTTTCTCTCTCCCCACAACAAATACTCATGCATAGACTACTTTTTTTTATCTCAATATGATCTTCCCAAACTACAGGATGCATCTATTGATTCTTGTCTGATCATGCCCCCGTTACCATCACACTGGAGCTTTACCCATCAGAACCGATGACCAAAATCTGGAGACTCGATCCCTCCCTGCTCGGCAACATTTTCAATGTAGCTCAGATTCAGCGATCTCTTGCAGATCACTTCACTTACAATTCTACGCCGGATGTCTCTTCCATGATGACTTGGAAGCTACATAACAGTTTTATATGTGATGAGTTTCTCAGACTTCAATCCGGTCTCCAAGCTTCACATTGAAGTTGGATAGGTTTCTTGAGTCAACGGATCTCTCCACTTGAGTCTTTACACAAACAGACCCCGCTACAGCAACACTTGCAAACACATAGATCTCACACAAGAATTGCTACATATAATTGGTTGCAAACTTCATAGATCTTACACACTACAAGCTTGGCCTTTTCTATAAACACAGTAACAAATGTGGCAAGTATTTCACTCATGCCCTGCGAACCAGGCACACTAAACATATGATTGACAATTTTAATATCCATGAAGTCATCACCGGTGAACAGGTCCCTTTAAGCCCAGACCAATATCTCCTACTCCACTCGGAACTACCTTTCCCAAAGTATAAGAAAACACTTCTACCTAGGTCCTGGAGAGCCACCACCACCCCAAATCTACGTGACTGGATCAGACGCATTGTTCAAGTTTTTTAAATTGAAGAACCAATTCATATTAGCCGCAACAATATTTCTAGATACAAATGCATATTAACTCTCTGGGTGCACTTTAAGTCACTGTACCTGAACTGTGGCGCCCTTCCCCATGTAGACCCTTTTGTGTTGACCTACATATAGCTGAGGAACCTACAGTCCAATTGGAGACCAAGGATTGGAGGCAAGTGTTTCCACTTTATCCACACTGGGAGATCTTGGGACCTGTGCCTGGGGCATCCAATCCCCTAACTTCTCTTTTCACTGGCTTGTCTTCTTTCCTTATCTACCTCTCTTTTCTACACCCGTCTTATTTTCTTTCCCCTTCCTTTTATCTCCATTGACTTTCTCCCCTCACTCATTTTTCTGCACTTTCACAGCCGTTGGCCACCTACATCACATTCCTGACGTTCCCCTCTTGCTTAGCCTACTTCTCTCTCTTCATGCCTACCTGTACCCATAATTGTGGGAGAAATGATGCAATACTATCAATATGATCTTTTTGCCAGCATGGCTTCTACCTTCCCTATGTGTTGGAATGTGTGGTGTGTAGCACAATATGCTTTTCACTCAATACCTCTTGACCTACTGATTATCTGTTTTTCCATTTTTTGAGCCTATAAATGGTGTATTATCTGTTTATTGTCCATGGCAATATTTGACTTCCCCTTTCAAAGTTTATACTCCTACACCTGTTTTGTTCGTTTTCTGTGCAGTTTTGAAAATGTCTAATACCTTGGTTCGAAAACAAATAACACAAAATAAAGCTTCTTAATAACGCTTAGTTACCCCTATTAAGTTTAATTAACTCCTTAATCCCTACTTCTCTTAGCATTATTCTTTGCCAATCTTGTTTTTATTGTGTGTATGTGAATATTTTACGTTTGCATTTAAACTTTTTGTAGTGCTGAATATAAAAACACACACTTTGTAGTTAACCCTAATTAGCTTGTATTAATCCTAAAATTTGCAGTTAAAATTTTAGTTAACTCTAGTAAGTTTTTAGACATTGTGGCACTATCTCAAGGCTCAACAGCCTGGACAGGGTATAGCAGAGGTGTCAATTTAGAAGCTGCCCTCCACCCGACTTGGAGATACAAATGTGGCCTTCAAGCCCTTTTTTGGTTGGGCACCACTGCCCTATTCTACGTAGCCACCTAGCACAGTAAAAGTGGGGAAAATGAAAAGCCTATTTGCATTACTGTATACAGATTATGGAAAGCAGAGGAGTTTATGTATGCATAGTATTAAGCTGTTAGGCTGGAGTAGACCTTTAAGAGGATGCTAGCTTGCTTGTATAAAAAAAAGTATTTCAATGTTTGGTAAAATAGATTATTACAGCATGAGAAAACAACATATATTTCTATTGCAGTCAATGTAGCTCATTTGTTACAAGCAAACATGTCTGTAGTGCCATGTATAGATCCGAAGCCTCTGATGAATGTGGGATGCAATTTTAATCACAAATAAAACGCAGTATAATTTCAACTTATATAATGTCTATTCACAGCGCAAGACAACTTCTAGTGGATTAATTTCAGAAGTGACATTTTCTTTTCGACTAAAATCCTTCACAAAACACCTACAGATTCTAGATCTTTCTGCAAAATTATTTAGTTCAGCCCACGTGTTCTTAACTTGAGAGACCTGTCAATGCACTGAGATCATTAATAGGAACAACTATCACTCTACTTTTGATGTTTTTTCTTAAGCTTTTACAGAAAATACAGCTAGCACATATAGTGTCACTCTATGAATGGAGAGTTTTGTTAAATAAACAACGCAAAGGACGGGAACCCATAGAAACCAATTACACTGAATGCTGCTTCAGCTACACTACTACAAGATGGGCTCCCTTTGGTTGCTATAGGTTAGGGCACTTAGCCCTTTGCACTGTTTCACCATTAATCCTACATAGTACACATTCAGCGTCAATTTTAATTTTGAACAAGTGAGAAACTGATAATTTCTATACAGATTCTAAAAGGAATCTAAACTAAAAGTTAATATTCTACCATTGCATTTATCTGGTACAAGAGAACCCTCAAGCTAACAGTAGCTTTTCCAGGACATGGTGTTCTTGTAGAGTAAAGATCCACACAGTTGGAGCTCATCTCGCACAGGTCTACTGTGCACATAACTCAGAAACGAATGGAAGACCAAACACAGCAAAAGATTCATATTAGGTCTGATACAATAGGTTTCCCCCAGATGGAGTTATGAAGTATCCTTGGACTTTTGTTTCTGATTTGCTAGTGGTAGCCTCAGGCAACATCATATTTGAGTTCCCGAAAGTTAAAAGTGCACCTATGCACACAAAACTATTTACATATTCTGAACAAACAGTAAAAGCACAAAACAATATCACATTCACATTTGTATGTACAGCACTTGTAATGTAGTTCAATATAAAATGTCACAACACAGACAGAGAACAATAATGTAAATAAAGAGCAGATATTTCTAAGGCCCCATTCACACGATGGATTAGGACAAGACAGCAAGTTCCTGTGGCCGGAATCAAAGGTGTATGCAAACAGCTGCGGTTGGGAATCCTGCACAAAGCAATGACAGCCTGACAGGAGCAACAACTGTCCACAAGTATCTGCACATCCAGCTGTTACTTGCAGTTAGGGAAAGATGTCCAACCCTAGATGCAGACAGATGGTGACCACGGTCAGGGATCTGTCCTTAACCACAACTAACTGCTGTTTGCATGTATCTGCATATCCAGCTGTGTTTCATTGTACAGGCTACCAGGCCGCTGCTGTTCACATACACCTGTTATTCGAGCCACATGAATCTTCTGTCTGGCTCAAATCACATGGGGCCTAAGCTGTTAGAAACTGATTGAAACCTGACATAAGAGTCTTTGTTGTGATCACTGAGGATATTAGAGAATGAACCATTTCAGATCAAAAACACTAAGAAGTCAGGGATGACTTATTTTATTGCATGTTAAAGGATAGGAGCACTGCATTATTATACAGGATTTATATAGCCCCAACAGTTTGCGCAGTGCTTCACAATATAAGGAAGACATTACTATCACAATACAATATAAGATAAGATGGTAAGGAGGGCCCTGCCTGTGAGGGCTTACAATCTAAAAGGGAGGGGTAAGTGATACTTGAGGAGGTAGCTGTGTGGGAATGAATTGTTTGAGAAAGTGATAGTTCAGTGGTTAGGTTGAGGTGGGATAGGCTTCCCTGAAGGGATGAGTCTCAAGGGATCGCCTAAAGGCAGTCAGTCAGAGTGGTATATAGACGGACAGGTTGGGGTAGAGAGTTACATAGGTTGGGAGAGACTCTAGTGAAGTCCTGGAGGCGAGCATGGGAGGAGTTGATGAGGGAGATGGAAAGCAGGAGGTCTTTTGAAGAGCGGAGGGGATGGTTAGGGTGATACTTTGAGACAAGGTTTGAGATATAGCCAGGTGCAGAGTTGTGGATGGCTTTGCAAGAGGTTGTTAATATTTTGAATTTTATCCTTTGGGCTATTGGAAGCCAGTGCAGAGATCGGCAGAGGGGGTTGCAGACAATGAGCGGTTGGTTAGGTGAATGAGTCTAGCAGCTGCATTCATGATAGATTGAAGGGAGGATAGAGGTAGGCCAATGAGAAGGGAGTTGCAATAGTCAAGACGAGATACAACAAGTGAGTGGATGAGTAATTTTGCGGTTTCTTTGGTGGGGAAGGGGCGTATTCTGGAGATGTTACGAAGGTGAAGGCGGCAGGATTTGGATAGTGATTGGATCTGGGGAAGAAAGGTGAGGTCCGAGTCAAGGATGACACCTGGGACCTTGCCAAAACAATGTGCACTTATCCTTTCAGTACCTTTTAAAGCGGACCTTTACTCATGTTTAAAATAACAAACACACCTTTAGAAATGTTTAGTAATGACAATCTACAAAGACATACTTCTAGATAACTGCCGGCTTTGTATTGTTTGCATACCCTATTTCTCTTTTCTTCCCCAGTCTTCTGACAGTGGCCATTTTTACTAAGGACAGATTAATAGCTCTCCTTTGACTTCCTGGATTTCAGGGACATGTGACTAGGACATGTGACCATGCACATCATCTCAGAGGAGGAAAATACCTTTCCCTGAGATGAGATTTCCCAGCAATGCTCTGCTGGTGACAAGGCAATCCCAGTGTGCATTGCTTTGGCAAACTGAAGTAATGTTGCCCTTTCAAAGCAGGAAGTGAATTCTCTGCAAGTGTAAGTATTTCAAAATCACAGCATTTTACGCCTGATATGTCCCGGTTATTATTAATCATCATACATAGAGGGATGCATTGGTAGAATTACATTTTTGAGTGTAAATTTCCGCTTTAAGCTGATAGTTCCCCTCCTTCCCTGTGCAGAGATGAATACTTACCGAGTGCCCATCCTTGGTTGTTTATTAAAACCTTGCGGCAGACAGCCCCTTCTCCTGGCGACACCTGCGCGGTAAATCCTTATTGACTTCTATGGGGTTTGTCTACCTCCGGCTGGGAGATGAACCCCATAAAAGTCAAGGTGGAGTGACTGTGCAGATGAAGCCTAGGAGTAGGAGATGTCAGCTGTAGGATGTCAACAAATACGAGGCAAGGCCCTTCGGAACTTGGCAAGTGTTCATCCCTGAACAGGGAAGTAGCTGTGATGTCAGCTTAAAGGGGTTACAGTAAACCTGTCACTAGATGAACAGTAACTAATGTAGCTTGCTAACAGGAGTAATTACACGGTGCAAGGATTCCACGGGTGTGTGAAACAATTTATCCAAAGCTTCGAAAGTTAGGCACATACAATAGCTATTGCAACTGCAAGCCAAAGCCTGGTACTCCACCTCCATACCCCTCACACAATACAAACTGACTAATCACCAAGGCATGTGCATTACATTGTTAAATATGGGGGGGTGCCTGAGCTGTAACCTTAAGCTGAAATTAAAAAACAACAAAACCAAACAGCATTTTTAATGACTCAAACTTTGGCCCTTTTTTTTCCCTTTTACAGCAACATATGTTTGACAAAGTGATAAGTCCACTTTGACATAATATATCACATATATCAAGTATGCTAGAACATTTTGTTTTATAAAATGATAATTATCTGCATTCAGGCCTTGTTCACACCAAGCGCGGAGCAGGTGCAGAGCAGTTACAGACCGGATCACAACTGCGTCCAATGTATTCCAATGGTATTTTGCTCCAGTTCACATCGCAGCGTGCAGTTCCAGCTCTGGATCTGCAAACGCATCAAAAACGCATGCCAATGCCTGGAACGCACTGAAAGCCCATGTTAGACTAAAAAAATATATATATATTTTTTTAACCAAAAACGGCCCGGAACGCATCAAAAACGCGGCACAACCCACTGCACTGCGTGTGCAGAAACCTGAGCGGATCTGCTCTGCATTTGGTGTGAACATGGCCTCAAGGATGTTGATCAGTTTAGCAATCAGATACTAAAACGTGAGCATTTTATTGTAATTTTCTAAAGAATATTAAAGGTTAGTGAATTCTCGACCTTCACCTTGATGTGAACGTAGATGAGCAACAGAAGATTGACTGTGTTGTAGAGATACAGAACTCTGGTAATTGGTGTAGATTGCATATACGACTAATATAAATTGCAGCATTAAAGAGTTGACAGCTTGAAAGCTTATTTAAAACAGTAATTGAAGAGAAATTGTTAGGCTGTCACGGCTTCCTCATTCTATACGAATCACATGACCCCCCTGTGCTGCCGCTGGGACCAGAATTACTTTGCACTTGAATGACTCACATGACAGGCACGGGAATAGGAGACAGAAGGCCTCAAAGGCCAGCAATAATGACATGTATTGGTGGTCACGCTAATAACAATGGAAACGTGGAAAGATTTGAAAGCAATGACTTTTACCTTGATGCTACTTCATGTTGTACTTTTTCTGTTCAATTGTACAACTTAAAAATAAAAATATGAGTCATACTATTATACTTAAAGGATTTGTATTCAGATTAACAAAAAGCATAGGATGCTTCAGTAAAGGCGGGTAATATCCAAGAGTGGGAGTCACCTATCAGACCACAGCAAATCAGCTCACTGAAACAATCCTTGGCCAAGTAGAAACGTTTCGCCTCTAAAAAGCTATAGGAATCAGCACGTTTGAGAGGTTTTTGACATCTATCATGGCCAAAAAGTTCTGCACTGGGGGGGAAAAAATCCCTTAACAAGGAGAACTATGAGGTGAGTGATTTTCACTCATCCTCATAGTTCTAGCCGACCTGTGACAATGAAACTGTCACAGGCCGGCTCAGTAGATCGGGAAGTGAGCGAACACATACCGGCGCTCGCTCACTTCTCGATCCTGTCACTGCAGAGAGCCGTGACAGGGGATGGACTGGAATCCCCCCTCCCCTGTCCGATCCTCCACCGCTGACTGGCGGAACGGACGGAGGAGGGTACAGCTGACTCTGCCTTTAGATAGGCAGAGCCAGCTGTCACTCACGCAGCTCGGTGGATCCAGACATAAGTGTCGGGATCTGTTTCAGCTGCAGCGTCTCAGTATACCGCAAGCTGTAGCTCACGGTATACTGAGCTTTGGGTGACGGGACGACGCTAGTTTGTGTCCTCCCGTTACCCTTAGAACTATGGGGAAAAGCCCTAACCCCATAGTTCTCCTTTAAACAATCATAAGTCAGTAGTTAAATATTAACTTTAAAAAAAAACAAAAATTGCATATTAGAAAAGGGAAAAGAGTTGGGTCTGGTTCCTCCATAGTAACTTTAGAACATATAATAAGAAAATATATTTAAAGCAGAACAAAAAAGTATCTGTTTTACGCAAACGCTTCAAAATTGCAATTTACAAATAGTGTATACCGTATTTGCCGGCGTATAAGACGGGTTTTTAAACTTAAAAACATCCCTTGAAAATCGGGGGTCGTCTTATACGCCGGGTATGGATGTACATAGTACAAATCTTCCGGGTTCCGTCAGTATACTGCGCTGAGCCAATCACGGCAGGCTTTGTATTCATGAATACAATGCCTGTATTCATGAATACAAAGCCTGTATTCATGAATACAAAGCCTGTATTCATGAATACAAAGCCTGCCGTGATTGGCTCAGCGCAGTATACTGATGGAACCCGGAAGACGGAGGACACAGCGGGGATGGCGGACAAGGTAAGAGACTGTAATCCCAAGTGTGGCTCGGGGTTACCGCTTATGGTACTGAAAATTAACCCCGAGCCACACTCGGGAATACCACCATGGAGGTTAGTGTGGGTATTCAAACATTATTTTGGGCTATACTCGTCTTATACGACGAGTATAGCCCAAAACCTATGTTTTAACATAAAAAGTAGGGGGTCGTCTTATACGCCCAGTCGCCTTATACGGCGGCAAATACGGTACATGTATAAATCTGTTTTACTTTTTTATTTATCCATTTTTTATGCCAGCAGGGCAAGATAAATCCCAGGAGCCAGGTAGCCAATGCTCCTTAAAAAATTACTGATGACAACCAACTTTTGAGGTTCTCTCTAGCTGTTATCAAGGGAGCTGGCTCCGAAAAAAAGTCCTGCAGGCTCCCGAATCCCATATGACTTTGTCCAGGTTTATGCTATCTTGCAGTTTGTTATATTATCTCTCTTTTAGCATTATTAGGAGGTGTGGAAGGCTGTGCTACCATCTGAGGGGCGTGATGCAATCATTCCCTCACAGGAAGTTCTCTACCAAGTCAGCTTTCATTCTTTTCCAGAAAGGGGCTATGTAATGAGACGGTTCAATGCCCATCTTAAAGTGACACTAAATTTAGGAGTTAAATCTTAAAAAATTATTCAAGTACCTCAAGGCGGACCTTTACCCTCTTTCACTAAAAATCACCTCAGCATGCAGCTCTGCATGTGGATATGAAATCCTCTTACATTTATTGGTTAAACCAACATATTTTTCTTCCAACAACAACTTCCAATTTCCACTTCCTGGTTCTCATGGGCATTAGTAATGCAATGTGCCCAAGCTTTGCATTCTGGGACGATTACATCAGCAGGGCATTGCTGGGAAATTTAATCTGTAATCTCACGAGATCTCAGGAAAAAGTATTTTCCTCCCCTGGGATGATGTGCATGGTCACATGTGCCAGAATTCCAAAAAATAAAGGGAGATAAATTAATCTGCCATTAGTAAAAATGGGCACTGTGAGAAGAATGGGGAAGAAAAGAAATACAAGGTATGCAAAAAAAAAAAAAGCCGGCAATTATCTAAACGTATATATGTTAGCCACTGCTCCAAGCTCACTCCCGTAATGGACTACAATCTCACTACAATACTAATTAGTATTGAAGTTATGGTCCATCACAGGAGTGAGCTTGGAGCGGTGACTATGTTACAAAACACACAGGGACCATGGGGAACAAAAGTAGCCCCGCTCCAGAAGGAAGGACAGTGTCAGCACCAATTCAGGTGTGATTTAAGGGTCTACAGATGAGTGATACACAATTCAGCTGCATTTTTGTTAAAGGAGAACTATGGGGGTTAAAGCTTTTCCCCATAGTTCTCCTTAGGGTAACGGGAGGACACAAACTAGCATCCTCCCGTCACCCTTAGCTCAGTAAACCGCATGGTAAAGATAGCAGTATACTAAGACGCGCAGCTCGCGGTATACTGAGACGACGCAGCTGAAGCGGATCCCGACAATTATGTCTGGATCCGCCCAGCTGCGTGAGTGAGAGAGGCAGAGCCAGCTGTACCCCCCCCCTCCCCCGTCCGTTCCGCCAGCCAGCGCTGGCGGATTAGAGCGGGGGGAATCCAGCCCCTCCCCTGTCACGGCAGAAAGCTGTGACAGGATGGAGAGGTGAGCGAACGCCGGTATGTGTTCGCTCACTTCCCGATCTATTGAGCCGACCTGTGACAGTCTCATTGTCACAGGTCAACTAGAACTATGAGGTGAGTGAAAAGCACTCACCTCATAGTTCTCCTTTAACAGAGTACTAGAATGCATTTTTAAGATTGAACTGAGTTTAGTGTCACTTTAATTCTTCCTCTCTCCTGCTTTTACTTAATGGAAAACTATAATAGTTTTGGATCAACACATATACAGACATTCACTATACAGTATTATATATCTGTTAACACGCAATCTTTGTCTTAAAAAAAAATCAGCATTTAATACATGACAAAGGATTACGAGAGCTCTATGGTTTTTCAAAAGGCAGGACACTACAAAAGCTGCTTTCCTGTTGGCTCACTCTCTCACTGAACCTCAGATAGAACCATACAACAGCAAGGTGAGGGAGGGGAGGAGTCACTGTCCTGACTCATTCACTTGTGTGTATACAATTTGGCATCAGCCATTGAGCTTTGTAAACAGGCTCTAACAGGCAGTAAGGAGATACATATGACATAAATAGGAACCAAAAGCTTCACACGCTGTATGAATTTAGGAAAGCAAAATATGTATTTCATATTTACCCAACAAAATAAAAAAATGTCATCTTTTAGTCCTGACCATATAAGAAAACTGAGAAAATACAGTATGCACAAAACCACTATACATTACCATTAACAACCAAATACATTATTATATTCTAAGAAAACACCGCATTGCCCCTATCTCGGCACAAAGAATAAGGTACAGTGGGGATCTGGGGGAATTATTCATACCCATCAACGAAGTTTCTGAGCAGTTCTAGTGTTCCCAAGGTAAACTTGCAAGCATTTATATTACTCATATAATATGAGTAGAAACTGAAGCACCCCCAGCTTCTTTTGTGCTCTAGATCTTTCCTGACTAATTTAAAGTAAATTAACTCTATCAAGACATGCAGGACCTCCTAATAAAGGCAGGGAGTCAGGGGGGAAGCCCTAGAACCACAGTGCAAAAGCTTGATGTCTTAATCTCAGATATAAAATAAAAAATAGGTGAATAAATG